>NW_009648636.1:4681865-4697340 GCF_000708025.1 Charadrius vociferus
ACAGATGCAAACAGACCAAACGTTTCCTGCAAAAATAAGGCAGGCAGTACAAAGTAGCAACAGCAGGCTTATCTTCTTGATGAAAAGATGCATTTTACTGTATGTCTGCACACATATAAGCGTAAAAATTGCACCGAGATGAGAAGTTTCTGTGTAAAGGTGTTTGCCTGCAGCCAGTTTTATGCTGTGCTGTATAAAGATGACAGGTATTCAGGCGTGAACTGACGAAGCAGAGAGTTTTTTGACTCCCGTCTCCCCAACTATGCCATATAATGCCTTTATTTATTTTTTTTCTTTTTTCCCCTGAGACTCGCAGCTACAAAGCGCTTTTGTGACTGTCGGTTGCAGTGGTGCTGCCCTGCCCAGAGAGCGAGAGCTCCGCAGGAGATGGGGATGCTCTTTGGGGGCCTGAACAAGATCACTAAGCCTGCACGCACTGAAATTGCTCTAATTTGTCAAGCTTAAGGAAAAAAAAAAATAAAAAAAAAAAAAAAAGAGTTTGGGGATAGATATCTTCGAAAGCTCTTTTAGCCAAACATCTGATATTGGGCAGGCTCGCCCTACCCCCAGCCTGCCGAACAATGCATACCAAATTTCAGGGCAAACTGAGTTCAAGCCCCTGAAACAGCTGACCTTTAAAGTGAAAATGCTTTGCAATCCCTGACTGGTGGAAGCTGCCACAACTGAGTCAGAGGGACATGCTGGGAAAAACTGAACACGAGGGTTTCTCATTGCTATGAGAAGAATGATATGATCTCAACCTGATATTTTTCGTTCCCCCCCCTTTTTTTTTTTTTTTTTTCCCTGGATGTTTACTGAAACTCTGCCTTTCCTAGCTGATGCTTTAAACAGAGGATTATGTTGCCTAGAGGTTGTGGGATTTTTTCCCCTGATATGAAGAATATGGTAAAAAGTCTAGTCTTTATTCCTTCAGTTTATCCCTGTTTCCTTTCCCAGGAGCACTGGAAATGTGAAACTGCCAGCAGCTACCTAGAGTTGGACAAATATAGGTATGACAGTAACTGCAAGAAAGAAAGGAGACTAGACTGTTACAGGAAAATGCTACGGTAAGCTTGTGAGCCTATAGTCAATTATATTATGCAACCAGAGCTCTACAGTTTTATTTCCTTGTCACATGTCAGAGGCAAGAAATGGAAGAAAGAATCGTTTGAGGAAATGTAATATTTTAGACTAAACTGTTAAACAAGGTAAAGAAATTAGTAGTTTCCTAAAAGAAAAAGAAAACACCTAGGGAAAAAAAAAAAGCCAAAAGTTTCTTGTCCAATGGAGAAATGAACAAAAGAAGACTTAATTTTTTAGGCTTGAGAAAAATAAAGATTTTGGAAGTCTATCTGAAAGAAGAGCTTATCATTTAATTTATATGTTCTTCTGGGCAGAGAATGTAATTTTTTGTTGTTTGTCCAGAACTTATTGCTGCAGGTTATTATTCATAAGCAGAGCTTGTTGGTGAAAAGTAAATAAGAAACGGCATCAGGAGGTAGTAAGAACTGCAACCAACAGCCCAATGGTACATCAGTCTGTTTTCTCACATTTCGCATTCCCAGCACTTCAGTGTACACAGGGCTTAAACTGGTTTGGACTTCATGCTCTCTTTTGGGCTGGGTGATGGTAAGGCTGTGGTTATGTCAACACAAATTCCATGACAATAGGGAATTGCGCACCCATTTAGTAGACAGCTGCAATATCAGAAGCTCGGTGTAAAAGAGAAGCAGCATAGGTAAAGCAGAAATGGCAAGCTGCTAATAGAAATAAATCCTACTGAGTTGTATTTACAGGTTTCCCAGACACCATTCTTTCCAAATGGAGTGAATCCACAGTGAATGAGTCACCTTATTCCCACGCACAGCATTACGCTAACCCAAAGACCTCTGAAGCTATTGCATTCATTATACTTGATGATTCTCTTCTCATTTTCACTACATACAAGTGGAAAGTGCCGGAGAAATAATCCTGCTCAGCCTCCTCTGCGGTGTATTGGAAAAAGCACATGTGCCTGTTTTCAGACGTGGTCTCAGCTAGTTTGAAGCAGAGAGATGTTTTTTCCGGTTATTACCTGCTGGAGCTGTTGTTAACAATTGCCTTGTTCCTCTCAGGTATTTTGTTTCAAAGAGCTTAAAAGCCAAAAGCGCTGGGGTTTTGACTGAAAAGGGTTTTTTGCGGGGGTTCAGGTTTTCAGTAGCGTGATTCTGGCTCAGTGAGTTAGGTGGGGATTTAATTTTCCTCTGGGTTCCTCAAAAACCTTCTATAAACAGTTTAAATTTACTAGGCTGGTTTCTTTAGTTCTCCTGGTTCCTCCCTGTGTGCTCTCCTTAAAGGCCGCCTTGGGTTTTTATCACCTCATCATTGCTCCGGGTTCACTGATAACAGCTGGCGATAAAGGAAATCTCCGGTAGGCTAAAGCCCCCCTGCTCCCTCCTCAGGGCTGCTGTGGTACAAACTGATCACATATTTTTTCTTCCATAGTGGCTGTCATTAAAAAAAATATGAACAGATGGAAGACGAAATGCTTAACTTTGCCCTTGTTACCATCCCCACAGGGTATTTCCAGGGAGGAGGATGCTTTCACCGACTCCAGGCTAGCTAGATACGTTTTTTGCCCCATATTGGGACAAAACTTTGCTTTAAGTTTGAAAAGGAGCTTCTAGTCATATTAATATAACCATAGCCGCGGTAGCTGGTGCAGCTGCAGGAGCTAGCTGTGAACCAGCCAGCTCCATAACCCTTCGCTAGCGGTGCCGCCTTTGCGGTCCAGAACTCACCGCAACCCGCAGCGTCATGAGTTGACACCGGGCAAATACCCGGAGGTTTATCCCGAGCTGAGATCTGGCCACAAATAGCTGCTGTCGGTACTCTCGAGATAACACAAGTCTAAGCTGTGCCTGTATAAGACAACCCAGTGCACTCTGACCGCTGGCAAAGACGGCGGTAATCCCAAGGACTTCCCCAGCATGGAGCCCGGCTCTCTGATTTACCAGCTAATGGCTTTCAGTCTCCAAGGTTATCATTCTGATAACTCTCCTGAGGATGAGGATTCATACCTTCAGCAAGCAATGAGGTAGAAGGGCATGTCTAGCCAAACTCTTGACGGCAGTATTTTATTATTTTTTTTCTTTAAACCAATGTGTTTCTTCCCCGATGGCTTCCAGTTCTCAGAAATCACTGGATTCATGCCACTACCACCATCGTTTCAAAATTCAATTATGTGCTTCATGTCAGGCAGCACTCAGGATCACAGAGAAATTTGCCATATTTACAGAATATATAAGCAATTACAAGACAGCTTCCCACTGCTGTCTAGGAAGAGCAAGTGTCCAAGAAAAATACAGCAAGAGTAGTACAGCTTGACCTCTGGTAGCTCTTATCTTACAGGAGTCACGTGGTTGATGTGCAGCACGCGTTTGCACCTAAATAATGATGAGACCCATCAAACTGAGGTCCTTTCTTCTTCTAGAGTCATATGCTAACTGTCCTGGAACAGATATTGTTATTCAGGAGAATTACAAAATAATCATTTAAGGAAGGATAAGTAAGTGGAGGGGCAACATCTGTGCATCACATGCTAAATGTAGGGCAGGGAGAAAAGGACCTAGTAAATCAGAGGAGAAAATACAAGGTTGTAAAAATAGTGAATCTCATCCCACTCTGGATCGGAAGCCACTGTTGTTTTGTTTTTTTTTCTTGGGTAAGTGCAAAGGGGAGAGAAGAACTGTTTGGCTTATTTCTCCACGGCCTTTAGCAGTAAACCTTGTCTTTGTGAGTGCTGACACAAGGCTGAGGAGTGCAGCCCTGAACCCCACCTGCCCTGCAACAGGCATGGAGGAACGGGCTTTCCGGGCGGCATCTCGATGCCTAACACTTAGTTCTGAAACCGCAAACTTTCAGCAGCCCTATTTTCTGCCTGTTGCACAGACACTCATGGAAAAGAGTGTTTGTTGGGAACAAAAAATAACCCTGACTCACTGGTATCTCTTGCACAGGTGACACTGGTGTGGGGAAACAAAGCTCTCGAACAGGATGGACAGCTGGTCAATGTCTGGATGGTGGGGGGAGCCTCTACTCCAAGGGGCCTTGCAAAAGCATCTTCAGCTGAATCGGTGAGTCTCTCCACGCTGCTGTTCTGCTGCATGCTGATATCCAGCTGGGCTGTGGTCCTATGGGACCGCCCTGGTAAAGGCATGAGCTGTTTCTATTGATTATCCTAAACTGTGAACTAAGCATCTCCTGGCTATATTAGTTATGTAGGAAAGGCTGTCCTATGTGAGCATCTGCTGAAGCAGTTTCTCTTGAACGTTTGTAATTCTCTGTGCACGGTTTGGTCAGTTCTGCAGGCAGAAGGGCTCGGGGCAGCTGCGGGGACTGCTAGGTTCTCCACCTGGGCTGTTACTCTGCATGTTCTCCCCAGTTATAGGCAATAGGACAAGAGGAAATGGCCTCAAGTTACACCAGGGGAGGTTTAGATTGGATATTAGGAAAAAATTCTTCACAGAAAGGGTTGTCATGCATTGGAACAGGCTGCCCAGGGAAGTGGTGGAATCACCATCCCTGAGGGTATTTAAAAGATGGGTAGACGTGGTGCTGAGGGAAATGGTTTAGTGGTGGTTCTGGCAGTGACAGGTTGAGTGCAGTGTTGCGCTGTGCTATGGGGTGACTCCCTGTCCCAGGCCAGCCCAGACAATGGGTGGAGATCTGGGGAGATCCTGGACCACCCCAGGAGCTGATGGCTGAAGCGCAGTGGGCGTATGCCCAGGCACTGCCCTGATACCCAGCTACACCTCGGTTGTAGCTATGGGACAAACATGAATTTCATGTTATAATTTATTATTATAATTTAAATTTCACAGATCTTGATCCACAAGCCTTTCACAGAGTGTTGCTCTGACAGTGTTCATACTACCACTGTGATTTGGTTTTGTTTGCATTTTTTTCTAAAATGGACTCTTCTCTGAGTAGCTCTGGAACTGACTCGCGAAGATTATTCATATGGGCCTCAATTTCTTCAGCAAAGCGGTGAACGAAGTCTTCTAATTTGCATCAATAGGAACAAAATTGCTCATCTCGGCATTTACCTTTACGCACTTAAGCATCTCAGTGCTTGTTTTTGAAGTCCCCCCAACCTCCCACGCTGCTGAAATACACCTCCCACAGAGTAACTCAGAATGGTTTGCAACCATTCTCCACGTTCCGTGTCCTGTTTAAGAGCAGGATGTGTCTGCTAAAAATCTGGATGGTCTAACGAAGGCATCTGAGGTTTAGGTCAGCGTGGTCCAACCTGCTGCCTTGACCACAGGCAAATCTGGCCCACTGCCCTTCTCCTGGAGGAGACAAGGAGCAGCTGCTAGAGCTGCAAATGCAAACGGGGACTGCTGAAGGTTTCCTCCTGCACCAGCCCAGATGCCGGCCAGCAGGAGTGATGGCTCCAGACTGGTGTGGGGAGCCCCCGGGCAGCACTTGCCAGCCCCATGGCACGCGGTGGCAGCCGCCGGGCTGGCACAGAGACACGGGGGTGGGCTGGTGGGGAAAAATAGGCTGTGGTTAAAATACAAAACTTTGGTGAAATGGAAGCCCAGGGCACCTATCTACCGAGCTTCACGGCACTTCTGTTGTCAGCCTCTGAACTGGTACTATAAGCCCGTCACTCTCTCTCTATAAATATATATATACACACACACAGAAGAGATTCTGCTATAGAGTGTTTCTAGCTGTGTACGTGCCTAAGAATTAGTACAAGGAACAGATGAGTAGCAAGCGCTGTCTAAACATTTGCTTGTCCTCAGATATTTTAGCAAAATTAAAAGGGACCGCATTCAAACAGCAGGGGAAAGTTGACTTTAAAATGAGGAGATGTGTATGGTTTACATATTCCATAGTGATGTCATGGCAGGAAGTGAAGTCCTTTTCTTTTTTCCTCTGGTTTAAACTTAATGGAAAGGGTAAGACAATATTTCAGCTGTACAGCTACTGCTATGCCTGTAAGTGGTGCGCTGCAGGGAGCAGCTGGGTCTCTGCATGGGCTGTAATCCACAGCACACATCCCCGCGCCCCCTTGGTGCAGAAGTCACAGTTCCCCTGCGGTTACGAGGAATTACGCTGCCATGATCCCATTGCCAAATGCCGTCCACAAAAGTCAAAGTGTACACATAAAAAACCCTCTAACTAATCCTCGCAAAATCCAGTAAGGTAAAACATATGCACTGTTATCTGTGGTCTACAAGGGGATGAGCCAAAAAAAGAAAAAACATGTCGTGACTACTTATAAGAATTGCTACTTCCAGTGCTTCCCTGGTTGACACAGTATTTTCTCACGGAGGTAACCAGCCTCATACGCACTGAGGGCAAGCCAAATTTCCATGCTGAATATCCCAATCTGCATACCGCATCAGGTTAGGTATTGATGGCAAAATGAAAGACAATTCCAGAGTATAATATATTGCAGGAATGGCGCTCACTCTGATGACAGAAACTGTTTTAAAACTGGATTTAAACCCAGAGCAAGTGCTCGAAGGCCCTGCAGTGAGCCAGGCTGTCCCTTTCCCCCTCCTCTCTGTGCCCAACAGAGGCTGCGGGTGTTACCTAGCTGAGGACGAGCACCGCCTGGGATCGAACACGACAGCAATGATGAGAAGTGCAGAGGGAGAGAAAAGAGGTCTTACCATTCCTACTTACACCTACTTTTGACTTTGCATGTTTGTACGGGCCTTTGAGCTTTTTATAGTCAGCCCAAGTACAGTGAGAACAAATCAAGAAAGCAGCTGGACAAAGCCTTGGTATTTCTGCCAGCACGGGAGCATCCAAGCTTGCATCCAAGTGGGCCTTGGGATCCAGCAAAGCTTTCTCAGGAAAGATTTGACGCTTTCTTTTTCATGTCTGAGTGGTGCAAGTAGCAGCAACCCTGGATATTGGTTTGTTAGTAGATTGCATTACTGAAAGGCAATGTTTTGATTATATTAAATAGCTGTCAGCCTCAGAAGTTGTTCAACAATTTGAACTGTTGATCTTTTACATGGATTTTTTTTCCTGAAAGAAAATATTTAGTTAACGCTTACCATTAAATCAATGAAAAAAATACACTTCCTGACATGTATTCTCTTTGATCTTTGCTAATTTGCCCATACTTGTCTTTAGCATCTTCAGTCACTATGAGAAAATGCTATTTTCACATTTTTTCTGGCTTATACTTGTTTATATTTTTTTCTGATATGGTCAGCTTCTAGTATTACAAGTGGTTTGAATTGAAAAGATATAGTGGTAAAACAAAATTCTATTATTATCTTGTGGGTTACCCTTAAGTTGACCGGTACAGCTTCAGAGTATAAAGCAATCAGTGGGAAAGGGAGAAAGGGCCGAGATGCCTGGAAGGGACATATGGTCAACCCATTTTCCAGACCTCCTCTCAGGAGATCACCCACAGTGTTTGAAACTTGCTGGCTCACCTGGGTGACCTGTTGGTGGGGATGGTTGTGCAGAAAACATCTGCTTCCTCAGACCCCTGTCTTGTGAGGACACTTTCTGAATATAACTGGCCCCAATGAGTTTGGTGGGACTATGTACATGAACACAGATAAGTACAGACAGGAATGTGGCCTTCAGCCTTAATTTGTCCAAAAGCACAAAAGGAAACGGAGGTCTATGGTTTTTCTCCTTATGAATCTATAGGAATTATCATGTCATAGCGTGCTTTGTCACCTCACAGTATGTGGGGATCAACTTGGTTTTAACCAGGCGCATAAAATACATAACCAACAAATGGAAGGTAGTACGACAGCTTTAGAAGAGCAATTTGGGGCTGGGAATGTGTCAGTGTCAGTTCAGGACCTGCTGAGAGGTAGCTAAAAGGGTCTTCTCATATGGCAATCAGCGCAAGTGTCAGTTCAAGCTTCTGCTTCAGTGTCAACCTGGCCAAGATTTAACCTTAAATATTTCTAGTATTTTGGATACACACTGCTTATTCTTTTGGAAAAAAAAAAAAAAAGAAAGAAAAAAAAAACTAAACCAAAACAAAAAACCACCAACCAGAATTCCCATAGATTCCTTCAGAAAGACTGTGACCATGGTTCTCACCATGCCCTGCATGCTCCTCTCAAAATGTCATACTGCCCAAAGTATTGCTTCCTAAGCAGAGACTCAGGCACATTTGCCTGGCTGGGTAAGGTACAGGTCCACCCTCGCTTTGCCTGTGTCCTGGTTCTGGCATCTTTTTTTAGAGATCCAGCCATCTTTTGCGGGTTTTCACTGCCATGTCTGGTTTACAGATTATGAGTATTGAGGAACTCTTGTTTTGGGTTTGTTACAGCATCACAGAAACGTGTGCTGCCTGCCCTCGAAAGATCTGGCAGCTAAGCTTGATGGATTTCAAAACCCCACATGAAACCCTGGCATGGACCAGCTCCCTCCAAAGAGTCACCTTCAAGATCCAGAGTCTTGGACTTGGCAGTGGAGCCTCCGGACAACATCTGGTCCAAGAGAGGAGGGGAGGTAGGACTGGAAGGGTATGCCTGCGCTCTCTCTCACAGATCCCACAGCTGCTGATGCTGGCACTAGTGCCCACAAGTGTGAATTTGGGGAAGCCACTGGGGACTGCTAAAATTTTGATGCTTCTAGGGGCATTATTTTCAGGTCTTAAAGTCCTGTCTGCTTACGTCAGAACTGGTATCCACATTCCACACATTAGTATATTCTGTTTATTAACTGTTATGTATTAGCTTCAACAAGTGGGATATGGATTTCTTCATACAGTCTTACTTGACCTACAAAGCCTTCTGCTTCTAATAGACGCAGGGAATATGATGAAAGAGAATATTCTGTGCCTTTCCAGAGAAGATTAGACACGTTTTTATTTGCTAATGCGTTCCACTTCCAACATATTTACTGCTGTAACATCTGGACAAAAAAAGATGTTTGATAACCAATGAAGTAACTTGGTAAAGTTATGATGTCTGGAGGGGATTGCTCTTGTGTTACTCTGTGTTAGGCACGGCGTGACTATATATCTGGTTAGTTAGAGTCCCAGGTTTATATATTTGATGAAGAGATGAAAATGGAATTTCTAATAGGAAAGCAACCGAATAAGAGGGCCTCAGTGCAGATAGCTTAGTCTCCAAATTAGATTTGATTTACTTTTTTATCATTACGGTTGTATGTGTGAGGCAGTGAAGTGTTTTATTTGCATTAGTCAAGAAAAGATTTTTAATCACTCAGCTGTTTCTAATCAAATCATACAGCTAATTGTTTGAAAATGTTTGATAACCAAAACCATTTGTAAATGCCAACACTTTTGTACACCTCAGCAGAAATGAACGTCTGCTGAAAATTTGGGCCAGAAATATTCTTGGACGTGATGTTTTTTCTCATACAACAGCTTTGTCCCAAGGCTAGTCATCGCATATCAATAATTAGTAGCAAATAGCTGGTGGTCAAAGAGAACTGGTAGAAAGCGTTATGTCAGCCGTAATTTGATTAACAATAGCAAATGCTTTTTTCTAAGTCATCTGGAATTAACACACCAAGCAATCTAGGAATTACTACTCATATCTGGAAATGCCTAACATTTCTGGAAGCTTGTGTTTCCAGAAACAACTAATGGTTCCTGTATTGTGCTGATTCCCAGATGACTCGCAGCATAAAAAAAAAAAAGAGAAAAAGCTACTGTCTGCAAGTAATTTGCAAGTAAGCCAAGCGCAAGCAAGCCAATTACAATATACAGCAAAATATTTCTAAGATTTGTCTTTGACTCTGCCCTGCCAAAGGCACGGGTAAAGTCCTCGTACTTTCAGCAACCGTTAGAGAAAGCCTGTTTAGAAAATGCAGTCCTCAACGTCTCTTTCTGAGTATCTTAGTTAATAAGGTAGTTATTTTTTCCATTTATGATCAAGCAGCTTTGGACTCCTGATCCCTCTGTCACTGCAGCAGAGGCAACACCAGCAAATGTCCAGAAACCCTTCTCAGAGGTGTGCTTGCATTCTTGACTGAAGACTGAATTAAGACTAAACCGATCCATTTCAGAAAAAAAAAAAAAAAAAGAGGTGAAATAATACTGATAAACAGAGTAAGACAAACAAAAGATTTTATAATGTGCAAATAATACGATTAAATTATTGTCACGGAATTAGTGGTCCTAGCTATGATTTACAACTTGCAAGTCTTCCCAAAAGCTGTCGTATAATGCTCATTGCTCACTTTAACACTTTTGAAAATCCTGTGCGTACGTTTTCAGGAATGCGAGAAACCACCACAAAACCAGCTCGAGTTTGCAGCCCATCGTTATATATGATCCCAGCTGGATTGCTTCAAAAGGAAGGTAGGTTAGTTTGAATGTACCCCTGAGTGCGTTTCGGTTAGTGCATCCATCTCAGCAACGAGACCTCCTTGTTAGTTCAAATTCTTCAGTTTGATACGTAATCAAAATATTACAAACTACTGTCTATAATTTTTCAGAAAGTGATGTTAGAGAGCTCGGCCTGATACGTTTGTAGGTTGGATCAGTTCAAATGTATAACCTTTTTTTAAAAATCAGCAATAGGAGAAAATGAGCAAAATGTGGTTCTTTGAAACTAAATACATAAAAACACATAAGTGTAACGGCAATGCCTCTTACTTGCAGCACGATTGACAAATCCTCAGCACTGTGCCTGGGCGGCAGTTTGACCCCACAGCCCCTCGGAATGAAAGCGCGGTTTTGCACAGCAGCGAAGGTCAAGCACATCTCAAAATTGCACTCTGCACAAGGTGCTTAGAGAGGTAAGTGTTAAGATAAGTAGAAAATGGGAGGACCTGTATGGTTCCATTACCCAAAGAAATCTTTGCTGCCATTCCAAGTGGTTTTGTTTATGCTAAACAACTCCTTCATCAAATTTACGCTCAAATAACTCCGGCGCAACAAGAGGTTAAGAAAATACCGGATATGTAGCCCTTTGCCATCATCCTATGTGCAGACTTTCTACAAAAAGGGAGTGATTTTGAAGTCCAATGCCATACCACTCCAGGAGCATAACCTGCAAAACATACTGTAAGACGACAGAGTAGGTCGTGATTTGGTGGGTTTGAAAGCAAGGGCCAGACCCCACCTCCCACCAAAGGGATGGCACAGTGCCAGGGGCCAGGTTTTACCCGGAGGTTATGGCCAGTATAGCCCACCATACAACAGGGGAGCCAGAAAGGGAAATATTCATTGCCTTTTTTTTTTTCAAATCAATATTTGTGCCTTAAGCTATTGGGAGTATGGGGTGAAAGAGGCCACATGCTCCCGCTGCTGCTCCTTTCTGGTCGCCCATCGTTGCTGCTACCTGCAGATTTAATGCAGGAAAACTAATTTAATCCCACTGGGGTTTATGCTCCCAGATCCTGTGCCAGCTCATCAACCTGATTTTCCTTACGGACAGTCTTTCCGGGGTGCAGGGTCTTCCTTGGGAGAAGAGCAGGAGGGGAAAGAGAGGTGACCCCATAGTTGTAGAGGGGGTCCCTCTGCTCTGAGGGCTGCTGGCACCAAATCAACAGCACATGTTGCAGCCCTCTAACCCGTGGAGGTGTTCTGCCTGTGGATTGCTCTTGTAGAAAGGATGGGTTGTCCAACCCTGCCTTCCAGACGCTTCTTGGTTTTGAATGTACCCTCTTTAATTTTCATTCAGTCATCACCGCATTGCTTTGGTTTGGTTGAACCTTCTTAAGGTTCCGAATAGCAAAGTGTTTTCACCACCTCCGAAGCTGCCTACTGTGAAACAGAAGCGTTTATCCTCTTACTAGATGGAAGCTACTCTTCTTTGTGCTTCTGTGGGTTTGGGCTCTGAGATCCTTCAGCAAACTTATCCTCAGGCATCTCCTGTCTGACCCTGGAGGAAACCCTCCCAAGTCTGCCGCAGCTTTCCAGCACCAGGGCAAGACGGTCCCTCGGGAAAAGCAGGATCCTAAGCTGGCACAGGATCTGGGAGCATAAACCCCAGTGGGATTAAAGCACAAGAACGGACCGATTTGTGAGACCAAACATGGTGTTCAGAGCCCCTGAACGCCAGCAGTAAGGCTGGGGCTTTCTCACCCAATACAACCAAGCTGGAAGACCCATAATATTTCCTAAGCTTAAATTAGCCTGCAAACTTTATTCAATCCAGGTTCTTTCTATTAAAACCAATCGTACATTTTTGCTTCTTGACCATAAATGTGGAAACAGGCGGGTAGTGTTCCTGCAGCTCCGCAGAGCCCTCCGTGCACTCTGGTTCAAAGTCAGTGGGAGCAAATGACCACGCTGGGGCTCCAGGTCGAGCTGGGGAGGTGAGACTTACCAGTGCCCAGCGCGTCCTCTGCAGAAGGGCCGGCAGAGCCACAAGCAAGTCATCTCGAACGCTGGCTCCTAAGCCATGCCGTTCTGAATAAAAATCGTTAAATTGTAGGGAGGTATAAATTTCCCTATCGATATTCTGCACCGACCTCAGGCACGGGAGAATACCGCAGTGTTCGGGCTGCTGAATGAGTGCTCTGTGTGCAACCGAGTCATTAAAAACCTGGGGAACAGTCAACCATGACTGCACAAAAATAAATATAGAGCTGACTGTAAATACTACCCCTTCACCTGCTTCTTCAAGTAGAATTTTATAAGAATGTTTGTTAAAGGGATTGATTTTTGGTTTTTTTTAAACAGGGAGATTTTGGTATATTTCAATTGAAACCAGATGCGTGGTCTTATGCTGCTCAAATACAAAGTCAGTCTAGTTTTAAACTTAATACACTGTTAAAAACACCTAAATAAAAATCTGAGTGAATGTGTTAGGATATAAAAAGGACGTTTTCCAACTCCTTAAAAACTGATCTGGGAATACAAGTGAATTTTACTATAGAAGTATGTTTTGTTTTATTCTTTATTTGCTACCTTGGGGAAGGTATGGGTGAAAGGAGATTAAACCAGTTAAACCCTAGGATTATTTTTTTTTTTTTTTGGTCATTTTTCCATCTTCTCTGACTTTTATCTGCACAAAGGATACTATTATACGTATTTCAGTTTTGTACGAGGCCAAGAATAGAAAGGCTAAACCATCGCGGAGACCTGTTTCATAAAACTACGTGCAGTTGGTTAGCCTGAACATGTAGGTTCCCACTGTATATTCATGAGCTGGGACTTTAAAGGATTGGTGAGAAGAGGAAATTTGATGACTAATCAGTACAAAATGTGTCAGGATATAGCTTTAATTCAGGAATTCATCCCTGATCTTAATACATAAGATTATCTGTGTAAATCAGAAAACGCCATCCTTATAAAGATGGCAAAACTGGAAATTTTATAGTGTAAAATCTGCTTAAATTGCTGGAGAACTGACCTAGACAACAGGCCTGGTGAAATTCAGCTTTCAGAAAATGTCGGTGTTTTCAAGACTGTGCCTCAAATGAATATATTAGATCACAGGACTCCAAATCCTGAGCAACTCTATCAATGGATTAATCCCATTGGAAATGACATCAGCATTTCCCCACCAGACTGTCTTAGATTTCTTCCAAGGCTTTTACTCAAATTCTTTTCCAACCCTGCCTGAGCAAAATATGTCAGGTTTTAAGCTTTTTCTATTTTTTAAGAGAGGGAGAGAAAGAAAGAGAAGAAAAGTTGTGCACTTTCTTAAAATCCTAAAATAAATCTTATTTTACTGCTAACAGGTTAGAGGCAAAGAGAATGTGTTACCAGGAATAATTAGTGAACTGTGTTTCTGTAACATCTGCAAAGGATATGTTTTCACATCCAGCCTTTTCTCGTTCATGTAGAGCATAAATATAACACAGAAAGGACTGAAAATCAAATCAACGTTTTAATAGCACGATACACTGTCTCTGTAACAAACCACATTTACAGTAATAGGAAAACTTCTCCATGTGCTGGCCAATGATGATGCTTTTTAAAGTGTTTTCATTTCCACCAAGGAAGTGTTATTATTTCCACTTCAGGAAACTTGGTGAAGAAATATTAGAAATATCCCTTTTGGGGTTCAAGGTTTTTCATCAACAGAGAGAAACTGCACTAGTGTAATACCAGTAAATTTTCATCCCTCTTCATCTCTCTTTTAACCTCTTCCCTTCTTAGGAAGCATCCAGATGCGTCGCTTCTCTTTTCAAAAATAACCTGAGCACATCCTCTATTTTCTGCTTTAAGCAAATTTTATTTACATAAAGTAAACCAGCACCCACTACAGACAGGGGCTGTGGTAAAATCTCCTTCTATGTTTTTCTGCCAAGGTTGAGGTCATTTTGGTGTTGGCTAAAGTTGAAGGTAGATTCAATACTAATTGCATATTCTTCTGAGACAACCAGCCTGGCAGACTCTTTCTGTTAGTTGTATTCACATTAAGCATCATACTCAATACTCCCTATAGCTACTTGTGTTTTTTCAGTTGGGTTTTCTGTATTGCTTATCCAAGAAGGGCCAGCTCTAAAGGACTCGGAGCGCTCTGTGCCTGGACACAGCTGTGGTTTCAGCCTGAGATCTGTGAAGAAGAAAAGATTTATCAGAATCCACCACCTTTAAAAAGCTTAACAATAAAGTTGTTTTCTCTACAGATTTGTATTTGAGAAATCTCTTGTTCTTGAATTAAACTCGCCTTTCTGAGAAATGCAAAATTTCAGTGTAGTCACAGGTGAGCATGCTGCTCCTGGAATGGTTCATGCTTCAGCATATTCATTCCTAATTTCTGTTGTATACCAAAATTATATTGAATGAATATTAAGTGCTTTATAAAAGTTTCATTTGACAAATCATTTTTTATTTTGCAGAATTTCTGGTATATTCTTATGGCAATTTTCCTACAAAAAAAAAATGAGATTATTCTTTCATGGGCTCTTTCATGCCCACCTAACTTGATGTCACGTGAGCATTTCGTGCCGCACCCTACAATTAGAAATCACACACGCATACTTGTTAGTCTCATGTTTAAACAAGGTATCTTTATGTAAAGCTATAGAACAGTTCACAGCACGAAAACAGAAGCCAGTAGTCAGAAAACAACATTTATACCCTAAAGCCTGCGGGGCCTTTAGGACCATATAACATATATCTGTTCTCCAAATTAATGGCCATTTACATCTGAAACGTTCTGACGCTGCAAAGTTTACCGTCATGCGGGACAGAAATAGCAAGCACGTGTGAGCCAAGAGCCAAAGATGAAGCAGTGCTTGCGGAGGGACCTTATGCAAGCGTCACCCGAAATCCAGCGCCGAGCTGCGTATTTGCCCTCAGTTTACAGACAATTTCTGGACTCGAGGCCGATTTTGGCACAAGAGGTTACGCGAAGTAAATTCTGCAGTTCTTTACAGTACTATAAACCTAATGCTGTTCAGTGGAAAAACAATGGCTTTACCACAGCAGAATGCATCATGCCAAGTATTTGTAAAAAGACGGTATCAGTATGCTGCTTTATTTTTGTTTCCAGTGCTTTTTCCTCATTTTATGCAAAAGGAATTTTTAAACGCTTGAGCAGGCACAGAGGGTAAA
>NW_009648636.1:4697358-4698514 GCF_000708025.1 Charadrius vociferus
GGGCCTTCATGGGAGCATGCCACAAGGAGCAGCTGTTTCTTGGACGCATCCCAAAAGCTCCCCAGATATCTGATCTCATACAACTACCCCTGTGGGTTCCCAGCAGAAAATTCAGTGTTCAGCAGAAAACGGCTTGCTCTCCTCCCTGGTTCTCTCCACCCCACGTTCCTGGTATTCCTGAGAAATTCCCTTCTGTCCTCCTTTGGTTTTATTGCCTTTTGTGCCTTCCAGATAATGCCAGAAATTACTTTTGAAAACTCGACGTTGACACTGATTTTTATGTTGTTATTTCAGCCCTCGCTGTGGTGTTCCTGCTGCTGTTAACTGTGATGAAAATGTCTGACCCTTCAACCCAGGTCTTGATGGATAAAGGTAATTACTACTTTCAGTATGTGTCTTTCAAAAAAAAAAAAATCTGATTTTCATTTGTATGCACATGGTTTTATGGACAGTTTAAAGGTATTCATATTAGATTATCTCACTGCAGTCTTAAGACTTGTCTTTCAGATGTGATTTTGGAATTAATAATAGCTACTCAGGCACAGTATTGTTCCGTCATCTTTTCCATTGTTTGATGCTTTTCGGTTAATACTTAGGATTCTGTTGCGTTGTAAACCTGAACCATGCAGGTATCGCATTGGATCAGGCTGTCGTGTGTCTTTCGGCAAGTCCCAGCTTTCACCAAAGCTTTGCCCACTGAGTCACCAAGGCTGCAGCTCCCATATTGCAGACTTCCTTCAGAAGCAGACATTCCAAGTGGGTTACTTGGGGAGAGACTATTTTGATGTAAAATTTAAATAAAACTTGGATAATGCCCGTTGGATTGAAAACAGCAGTGGCCGGGAGTCGGCAGCTGCAGCAGGGAGCACCAGACACCTCTTAGTCTCTTAACGTATGAAGAGACGGAGAAAAACTATTTACTAGGGCTGAAATTTTTTACCCACTGTGGCACTGGTGAAAGCATAACCATGCTGACAAAGCTATAGCTGAGTGATTTACAGCGCGGTACTTCCATGTAAAGACCTCAAAAGTGGAGTCCACCACAACCCAAGTATCAGCCAAACCAGTCAACTGGCAGTAACGCCAGCCGGGGCGGAAACTTATGTAGATAAAGTACTATGGCTGGCAAAGAATTGGGAAGCAAATAAAATATTAG
>NW_009648636.1:4698557-4701150 GCF_000708025.1 Charadrius vociferus
GGCAAACACAGACCGAGGACAAACGCCAAGTAGGCTCAGTTGAATAAGCTTTAAACCTTTTATAGAAAGCTGAAGCACAAAGGCTTAGCCTAATCCAACCTATTTATACGAGTGTTTTCTGAACTTCATTACAAATTTAAAATGTTTCCAAATGCGTGGAGTGTTTCTGTTTGGATAGCTTGTCTGGCCCGGGGTTCTCAGCAGTGTGAAAGCGGTTGCCTGGGCTCTGCAAACATTGCTCACCTGGAGGTGTATGTGTGCGTGCTCTTAACCGAGTCTGAGGCTTGGAACGTCTGCTTACAGCCATTGAGTAAGTGAAGGGCTCGGCTATTCCCCTCGCTGTCTCTGGGTAAGGCTTTTGTTGGTTGGCTCGCTGGTTGGTTTATTTTTTGCTCTTGTTCCGTGGGGTTTGTTAGTCTTATGACCTCCTGCGCTTACATAAAGCGTTTCAGTAGGCTCTAAAGTCAATACTCGGGAAGACTGATAGCAGAGGTTGTCGTTAACTCTTAAAGGCCACACTGACAGCGAGAACTTGCATACAGCGCTGCTGTGTCATACCTTAAAGGGCCTGGACGCCTAGTTAAGCCCATCACTGAGCTCCCAGGAACCCACCAACCTACCCATTGGTAGAGGGGACACCTGGGAACAGAAGCAGCAGCCAGCCACCAAAGCCAGATACATGGAAATAGGGGACTCGCTGGAGCCTCTCGAGGAACCGCAAGCGAAGAAGGGAGCAGCTTGTGGAGCTCAGCAGGCTTGCGCTGGAGAAGAGCAGCTGGTCTCTACGGCAGCTATTGGTTTCATGTGTGCCCACAGACAGGATAGCTCGCGATTGGGTCCTGCATCTGGGGAGGAAGAATGCTAGGCACCAGTATAGGTTAGGGGTGGGCATGCTGGGAAGTAGTTCTGAGGAGAGGGATCTGGGGGTCCTGGTAGATAGTAAATTGTCCATGAGCCAGCAACGTGCCCTTGCCACCAAAAAGACCAATGGAATCCTGGGCTGCATAAGGAAGAGTGTGTCTAGTTGGTCGAGGGAGGTCATTCTCCCCCTCTACTCGGCACTGGTGAGGCCACAACTGGAATACTGTGTCCAGTTTTGGGCTCCACAGTTCAAGAGGGACAGGGAACTGTTGGAGAGAGTCCAGCAAAGGGCAACCAAGATGATTGAGAGATTGGAGCATCTCCCTTATGAGGAAAGGCTGAGAGAGCTGGGACTCTTCAGCCTGGAGAAGAGAAGGCTGAGGGGAGACCTTATTATTGCTTACAAATATCTAAAGGGTGGGTTGAAGGAGGATGGAGCCACACTCTTCTCGGTGGTTCCCAGTGACAGGACGAGGGGCACCGGGTGCAAGTTGGAACATAGGAAGTTCTGTTCCAACACACTTCTTTACAGTTCGGGTGACAGAGCAGTGGCACAGGCTGCCCAGGGAGGTTGTGGAGTCCCCTTCTCTGGAGATTTTCAAGACCCGCCTGGATGCCGTCCTGAGTAATGTGCTCTGGGGAATCCTGCTTTAGCAGGGGAGTTGGGCTGGATGATCTCTAGAGGTCCCTTCCAACTGTGAAAATTCTGTGATTCTGTGATTACCGATGGAAGCCGCTGTGAGGGAAGGGACTCGACACTGCATTTGAAACGTGTCTAAAGTCATGGCAGCATAAGACATGGTAGGGCCGAATTCCGCTGAGCCCCATAAGGCTCTAATCTACAGTGCCCAGCATAATAGTGAAAAAAGTAGAGATACAACGTAAGCGCCTGGGCTATTTCCCAATACAGTTAACTGTAGGAATCACAGTTATTTACAACATGCAGAAAATATCACGGTGATAGTTAAAATATTTACATTAAAGAGGCGATATAAATACTTTTGCATGCAAAGCCCTCACAAACAGCAGTGGGAGTTTTAACCCTGTATGACTGCAGGATTTGGTGTAATCTCTGCTAGCTGGTGAATTTTTCCATGAAAGAGGAAAGATGATGTGAAAGGAGCTGGTAACTTTACACATCCTTTCTTTTTGTGATCTCACCTCGACTTAACAACTCAAAATAGTAAAGACAGACTTATACTACTTACGTGCAAGGTTTGACCCTGATGTAATCCAGCTACTGCATTCACCCAGAATATTGTTTCGTGAAAGAGAAATGCTTAAAATTTTATATAGTCAGCCCCATAGGATGAACTGCATTGGGATTTTCCTCAGACGCATCTCACATTTTATTTAAGAACAGACTTTGCGTTTTGCTTCCCCATCTTTACCCTGTCAAGGTTTATTCCATTACAGCTAACGCTTGGACCTGCACCTTTTGCCCTTTCAAGTTTTTCATCAGTGACAAACCACGCGGCGTTGAGCGACTGTGTGTGCAGCTCTGCGAAGTTCCTCTGTCCCCCCACGCCACGCCGCACCCCGTGATTGCTGGGGGGAGCTGCTGCGAATATCAGATTATTACCCAAGTACCCGTTTCTAACGGGGGGGGGAACAAAATGAGCAAAGCTGAGCAATTCCAGGTTTGGGGCGCTTTTTTTTTGTTGTTGTTATTAAGGGGAGAAAGGTGCATGTGTCGTGTCCCCCCCTCCAAGTTGGACATCCCCCAGGGGGG
>NW_009648636.1:4702004-4725200 GCF_000708025.1 Charadrius vociferus
AACTCCCCACCGCCGGGGGCGAGGGGGGCTTTGGATGGGGTCCCCGGCCCTGCCGCCAGCCTTCCACCCCGGGAGGTGCCGGGTCTGTCTGCTGGAAGGAGCACCTCCTCGCGCAAATACGTCCTTCGTCCTGGAAAAACTTATTTATTACATTTGACTTCCTAACCAAATAGCGCGTGTCTATAAACCAGGAGGCTAGAGGTATGTTTAAGTTAATAATCCCATATTTAAAGAATTACCCTGCATTGCACCGTTAATCTTTGGTTACAAAGCGAAGTAAGCTTTCTCGTCTCCGATTTCCTGGCGTGGGTTTATATATCGCCCATTCTACTGCGGCTCACCTGTCGCAAAGGTGGATGAAGCGTGGTGCTCACCCGCCACGGCCGGACTCGCGCGTAGCAGATGCTTTAAATTGCTTTTGTTGTTACTCTCCTCCAGGGTGAAACCTCTGGCCCTCTATTAACTTTCTTAACCTTTTGTAACGGTATGTATTCTACGCACGTTAAACATTGTTCTACTACGTAACTGCAAGTTGTGATTTCCATTCGCGTTTTGAAAGACTGGAACTATTCTGGCGGGATTTGTACTCTTCCAGGCTTGCTTATCTGAGACTCTAAGCTATCATAACCCCAAGAACCAGCCAAAAAGGCTTATGTCAGATCCTGAGAATGCTGATGCAGATTTTTATAGGAAGAAGAAGGAGCCCTAGTGGTGATTGTAGTTTCAGATCCCAAATTTGAGAGCCGGGTTTCTTAGAGCGTGTTTCTAAAGCAGACAAAAAAGTTTTTGTCTGCGCCAGCACGGTGACGTTTCTTGTTGGTGCCTTTGTACTTTTGCTAGCTAAGCTATTAATAAAATTATTTGTTCTCCTGGACAATAGCAAAAGTGCCTAGTGGGAAGGAAGGGGAGGATTGTTTGGGTTTTTAGATTCATTGCTATTTAATTGTCAATTGGGGGGGAATATGGCTACTAGGTTACAGATGCTGCAGGCAGAATCACTGTTTGGATGAAGTTCGTATGTTGTTTTAATAAACATTTGAAAACAATGTTAAAGCACTTTTTTTTTTTTTTCTTTTATTGGTCTGCTTGAGACACTCTTGATTTAAAACATGTTGTAATACGGCTTTTCAGCAAAAATTTGTGAGCGTGTAGAGCCTGCCAAATGAAATAACTTGCTTTTTAGTAAAAACAAATAAAAATGTACAGAGTCAAGAGGTAAGCAAGTTTTGTTAAAAGCAATGATACAGATGGGTGTGTAGGGCGGATTTGGGGGAGTTTGTAAGCCTGTTTTGAGAAACTAGCAACCTCATGGCACTGGAAGAGAAACTGATGCGCATCTGAGGTCTGATCTTGCTAACCCTGCTCACGTTCAGTTATACCTGGATCTGCAAACCATCCAGTTGGTAAGTTCCTCTGCAGCGCAGTGGGACAACATGAGACAGCTGGGACCAGAGTGCTGAAGGCACTGGGACGTGTCTGATGAAGGTACGTGCTTACAGAACCTCTGGACCATCCAGACAGCTCGCTTTCGCCAAAGGCAGTGAGGCGTAGCTCCTAGCAGGGTACTTTAGATGTCAAACCTGCACCTTTAGGTCCCCAGGATCTTTGAAGATCTGGCTAGAAAAAAAAAAAAGAAACGTTTTATTGATTGACTTCAGTGGAACTACTCAGTGTTATTTTCGTGTATGTTGCCAAGTTGGAAGGTATGACAGCTTCTAGGTCTTCAAAGTTATCTTGTGATACTCTCCTTGCCACTAGGGTTAGATATAACAACACAGGAGCAAAAAGGGCCATCTAAGTCACTAAGGCTTGTCTGCTGGCTATCGCAGCAAACCACGGGGCATTTCTGGGATGGACCAAGCTCTAAAAGTGCCTGCGGGTGTGATTCACATCCAGTCTCTCCTTTCTCTTAGCCCTTGAGAAGCAGGTGCCAAAGATGTCATGCAGTTCCATTTGTGCCCAGCTGCTTCTTAAAAGGCATTTTAGTCACTGCTTACCCACTTTCCAAGTCATTGGGTATAGTACGAACTCTAAATATCAGTAAAGAAACTAAAGTGGCAGGCCATGCTCAGGTTTTTTTTTAGCCACATAAGAACAGTATTCAAATCTTAATAGAAAAATACTAGTAGTAGTGTAAAACGCCACTTCTTGAATACGCTTGGAGCAGCTTGGCTATTCTATTTACAGTAGCAAACTTTTAGTCAAGCTCAAACTATCCCAACAGACGCAGCATACCAAGAAAGTAAATGTTTGCAGAGCTCTTAATTTTCAAAGCAGGAGATCATGTCACCTGTGGAGATTTACACCGTCACTCATTCCGCTCGACACCCCTGTCCTTAAGTTGTCATCTAATGAAACAAAATCATGGTTCTTGAAAATCCACACTAATGTCCCATATGATAAATATGAGTATTTTGATAAATATCTCAATTGATTTATGTTTCAGCGAAATACAAACATTTTAATATTTGAAACAAAACCAGAATTCTGCTCTGTAATATTGATTATAAAAGGCTTTAAATGTTCTCTTTCAAAAAGAAAATGCATACATCTGGTCTATGTGTAAGTTCACATGTTTAGTAAAAAGCGTCAATCTTATGTGGATTTAATGAAGCCAGTACAAAACTCTTTTAGGACATTTAACTCTACTAGAATTTGATTTACATCGTTTTGGCTGGTCTAAGCAAATGTATATCTTAAATGTATCAATTTTGAGTCACAGCTGATACATTAAATGGCCTTTATAAATCTGCAGTTCCTGCAAGAACTGGGTGTTTAGTGATAGCCAAGCAGTATAAAGTTTCAAATTCAAAATAGTTCTTTAAAAACTATGAAAACTATATTGCAATCCTCTTTGTAATCATATATTTTTTTTCTGCTTTTGTTTTTCTTACCTGATAAAACTTATTTACTTAGAAGAGGTAAAGATCCTCTGGTTTTATGCAGCCTATTTCAAATAGTAAAGGCCTTTTTATCATTGAAAACTCAGTAAGGACTTTTAAGCAGAGAGCTTTAGAAGGATGATTGTAGCAGCTATTTTGACCCAATAGCTCCTCCTGTTGTGTTTAAATATTGCATCAGTATTGGGCTCTCTTCTCTTCTCTTCTCTTCTCTTCTCTTCTCTTCTCTTCTCTTCTCTTCTCTTCTCTTCTCTTCTCTTCTCTTCTCTTCTCTTCTGCAGACATTTGAAGTAAGATTAAGCTGATGGTCTTTTTTGTGGTGTTCTGGAGATTTTCAAAATATATATTGTTTTCTGAATTTATTAAAGGGTTGATGGTACTGAAGAGCAGATGACAACGTTTTCTGAAAAAAAGGAAATAAAAATCAAGTAATGCATCTGCAACAGTCAGAGAGAGCTTACAATACTTAAGTTTTCGTTGCCACTCAGCCTGCGATTTAAGTCATCGAGAGTCGAAGCAAGGCATTAAGAGATACAGCTCACTTTTGAAGGCAGTGCTCTGCTGTGGACGTTCTTACGTCTACTGATAGACGCATGAAGAGGGAGAAAGAAGCTCAGAGTGTGAATATGGAGCAAACTGTTCCATCTCCCATCAGCACCAATAAAAGTTTGGGACAGAAAAGGCTGTGCTTGCCTCGTGACAAGTCAATGACTAGGAATTTGGAGGGGGCTGGGGGGGTGATTCTGCAAATTGTGGCTTTCTAAATGGCAGCTTCCCAAGTTTCACAGGTTGACCTACCCAGGACCATCCTGAGAAACAGCGAAGTCGAGGGAAGCATTCAAAAAACATGGTAAGCCTCTCAAAAATGCTGTGTGTGCCAAACTGGGTGTAGGCATTGACTGAAGGGAAGATGTTGCTCCTCTAGGTTGTCACCTGCTGAGATGCAGGTTGTCAAGCTGTGTACCTCGGGAGCAGAAAATATACTCGCCTTAGGCAATAGAAACAACTCAGTGAGCGACAGAGAAAGCATCAGCTCTGGTTATAATCTTACCTTGAAAACGTGTGTTTTGGGAAGAAATTCTATTGGGTGCGCCTGTTGCTGTTGGTGTAGCTGATTATTTAGATTGGCTTCATGTTACTTTACCAGCTTCTCACTCATGCTTCTCAGATATCGCTTTTGGGATTGATAAAGAAGTTTTCAGCTAACACTGAAGTGTTGTTGAGTGAAAGGTATTTGACAGCCATTATGCCTAAAGTAATCCTGTATGTTCAAAATCTGGCATTTTTCTATCTTTTAAAATGTATTTTTACTTACAGCCCATCAGGGAATTTATTTTCTATTACTTTGATTTTTGGCGAGCCATTAGCAAAAATTGAACAATTTGTGGGTTCGTATTTCATTCCTGAAGTACGTGAAACTGGCAAAAATAGGGAACCCACTACATGCTTTTTTAAAAAGCTTTTATTAGAGTATATACGTATAAAAAGACTGTAACTGCGCTTATTTTATTTTCTTCATAAAGTTGTCATCTTGCCTACAAGATCAGTTTACAACTGGAAAAGGCAGAATTTAATGACTAATTCTGTAACAAGAAAACCATATGGTCTCCATAATCATTACATTTTTAATGATGTGGCTTGGACAGAGTCATTCATGGCTTGTAGAGTCATTCGTCCTTGAAAAGTGCCTCACCTTGGGGAGGTATCGCTGACCGTCTCCAACATGCCATTAACATTCTTTCATGAGAAAAGACAATGCCAAGTGGATCGTATTTTCTCAGATGACAACCTTCCTCAGGCTGTATGTATACCTATTTTAAGTACCTAGAAACTGCCTATGTAGTAGTAATCGTTCGCCTCTGGATTTTCTTTGGGGGAAAAAAAGTCCTTGGAGAAAGTTGGCTTAGGGAGATACTCATTATCCAGCGCTAGATATTGGCAAGCGCAGGATGACTGAAAAAGCTATGTACTTGCATCATATTTTCCATACTTCTTCCACGCTGCAAACATTTCACTGCAAGTTACCAATATAAATTGGTTTTAGTGCATATAATAGAGACTTTACTGTAGAGAGACTGTCCAAACTGCAAGATGTTTTTGTCTGTCCATTTATCATCTCTTCTCAAAAATAACGTGACCAAGATGTTCAGTTTAGTCCTAGGTCCAAGACAATTAATTCAGTGGGCCTTCGGTCTTAGGTTCTCTGCTTTTTCACTTAAATTTGTCTAAGAGCTTGTTATGCCTTTACCTGGGCAATGATAAACAGTTCTTTCCCATACCCTTTCTGTATTAACAGCTCTTTGGTCAAGCAGTCAGCTTTTCTTAATAGCAGGCTTTGTCCTTTTCAATGAATATGAAATTTGTTTCTAATTTAATGTGATTTAACTGAGATTTGTATTAAAATTCAGAGTAATATAGGTGCATATGTTACATACCTTGCAAATTACTTTTATGTTTTGATGCTTTGTTACAAAATAATATACTTATTAACTCTGGATTCTAACAGAGGCACAACAAAATGCAAGCTAGTTATAACTGGGTCAGTACACAAGCCAGGATGCTATTAGGTTTGTAATTTTAAATATCTTGTGTATCCTCTAATTTCAGAAGAGTAACCCTAGAAATAACCAAGTGAACGAACAAGACATAAAACATGCTCAGGTTTTTTTTTTCTTGATAGGAGAGCAGAGGAATAAATCTGTCTGTGTACATCAAGAATGAACGGAAGTTCACCCTATGCTCGTTTACCCTAGAAGCTAATTTGCAGCCAGGCCCAGTTTTTGTTTCTGACGTTTATATTTCTGTGGCAATTAGAGTTTTCAAAAAGCCAGGCATCCCCCTGCGCTACATATATATGGATTTATAGCTCCTATCCTAATCACCTTTCCATTGTGTCTGGTTCCGCAGCCATATGCAGGCTGCGTGGTATGTATTTACTTACGTAGTCTTACTGAATTTAATATTAACTCCTCTATACTTCTAAGCTACGTTTCAGTCTGCCCTGCCGCACAGACATCTCAGCCCTGCTCTAAGTGGCCCCTTATATCTCTTCAGCACGGGTGCAGAGCTGAAGCTCACAGGACCAGGGAAAGTATGTCTGACTCCACTGGGAACACCAATTCATAGCCTTCTGCTGTCATGTCAGGGTAACAAATTTATCAGACAAACATCAGAGTTTGCTTCCTAAGGATGTTCTGTTTGTTATGCTCTTTGCATGTTAGCCTGTGACTTTAAATTTTGCAATGCCTTTTACCTACTAATTGCTGCTACCCTTAAATGTATTTGGCAGTAACTTGCCGCATAGAGTAGGAGTCACATGGAAACCTATGGCATAACCCCGCTGGTATCGTACTTCCCCGTATGAATGACAGCGACAGAGTAAAGCCCAAGGGGAATTGGCGAACTGAGGGATTCAGCAAAATGATGTTGTGACAGTAAAAAGGCACATAAACATACTGTGAAATAAATGAGGTCCAGATTTTCATTATATAGCACTTCTGGCATACCTCTTTTAAAATTCTTTCTTTTATAGCTACTCAGCAAATACAAGCACAACACTAATGATTCATATTTTGCTGAGTTATGTCATCTTGAAGGCAGTTTGTTTTTATTTCCACTGGGCTAGGATACTTTTCCACTGGCGTATTATGTAACACTCCTTATAAAAATAGAGCCCCGCTCTCGCAAACACCTTGGAGCGCCCCTGGTACTGAATGAGACTAATGACCATTTAAATTCTTACACCCTCCTTATTATGCTTTTAATAGTTCAAAACGTTCCCCTTTCGGCTTGGAAAAAAAAAATCTCCATTCTTGGTCTGTGTACAGCTTTTCTTCCTGAGGTCTAAGCAAAATTTCTTCTGGTTCTTTTTTTTTTTTCAGCCTGATGGGGATTTATATGTATGCTTACATGCTTAGTTTATGTTAATGACAGATTTCACTCATTAAAAACCTCTAAATACATTATTTAGACACAACTTGATTTGTTTTTCCCCACTTAAAACAAATTGATTCACTTGATTCTCCCTTTAATTCAGAAAAGTAAGAACTAAATTATAAATGTGTACAATATAAAATGTTTTCTTTCAGCCAGTAGGCATTTCACAGGGTGTGCACTGGTTCTAAAAGAAAACAAAGAAGCAAAAAGTACTTGAGAAACTTAGTGTTAATGTAATAGGTTGCAAAACCAACAGTGAAAGAGTCAGGAAATTAAAAACTGTGGCTTCTCGACCAACAATCCACATTCAGCATAGGCACAATGTTCACACCGCCCTTTCCTAAGAGCTCATACTTGCAGATTAGCGATTGACACAGAGAGTAAGGTATGTGCTCTATAAAATATCTGCAGGTACAGAATTCTCCTCTTTTATTTTTTTTTTAAATGAAGAACAATTAAAACTCTGGAATAAATAAATAAATAAAGCGATTTGTAAATAGTATCTATTTTCTAAACAGGATGTATGAAACAAACCCAGTTATCTGCCAGACACCCAATCTATCAAACCTTGAAAATAATTTAGAATTTTCAAGCTCCTGGTTTCAAGTAACATATTTAAATGGGGGTGGTGGGGGGAGATACAAATTAGTTACTTATTAAAAAATTTAAAAAAAAAAACCAATGGGAAGACAGCCAAGACAACCAATAAAATCTGTGTTCCATAGAGAAAATGGGAAAAAAAAAAAACAAAACAAAACCAAAAAAACCCAAACAAAAAAACCCAACAAGGCAAGAATGTGAAAGAAAGGTGGAAAATGGATTTGGGACCTAATAGGAAAGCAACTAATTCTTGCCACTCATTCCTTACAAGAAAGTAACACATCCAACCTCATTCATTAGAGCACTGCTTTGGCATGTGAAGATTGTTTATTGAAGATGTTGAATGATAACTACCAACAAAAATATTTAATTTCCTATAAGTCGCAGACTCAGTCTTAGCCCCTTTTAACTGCCAAAATGTTTAGACAGTCTCTAAACAGTCGTTGAATATTTTCACTTCTGCATGTACTTGTTTCCATCCAACTAGCCAACTTCTCATCTTTGTGAATACTTTACTGTCTGTGAAAAGTGCTGCTTAGGCAACACGTTGAAGGTTGAATATGTTGAAGGTTTTCCCTTTATTGGTTACCCTGAGGCACCAGGACTTTTCTGGGCGCTCTGCAGACCACAGTTTGGTTACTGAGTGCCCAGTGGAGCAGGTGCCTCTTGCACAGCTGGGAAAAAAAGCTTCCCATCAGGAGGAAAATAAAGGTTTTCATTTTCCCTTTTAGTTCAGCTCTTCTTTTTCATGTCAGTCGTGCCACCAGGTTATGCGTACTGAAGAAGTTGAGGGATCCAGTCCAGTACATGCTGAAAACTTGAAGACCAACATGGGCCGCTCCAGCCAAAAACTGGTAGGTGCTATGTCCCACCATTGCCTTCAACTACACAAGCCGTATTTCTGTCTGCTAGAACCCCTCTCCCTTCAACCACAAGAAACACACCATTCAAATAAACGCAGCATTAACGTATTTGCCAGCCAGAGGGTATTGGGCACTAAATAATGAAGGTATGTTAATGCTGTTTTTAAATTTATTCCCAGCAAGCTCATCTGCCTGAAGCTTACTGCTCACAAGATTTGTTTGACAGTAAAATCATCTCATGGAATCACAGAATCGTTTAGGTTGGAAAAGACCTTTAAGATCATTAAGTGCAACTGTTAACTTAGCACTGCCAAGTCCACCACTAAACCATCTCCCTCAGCACCACATCTCCCCGTCTTTCAAACACCTCCAGGGATGGTGACTCAACCATTTCCCTGGGCAGCCTGTTCCAATGCTTGACAACCTTTTTGGTGAAGAAATTTTTCCTAATATCCAATCTAAACCTCCCTGGTGTAACTTGAGGCTGTTTCCTCTCATCCTCCTCTTGTTACTCGGGAGAAGAGACTGACCCCCACCTCACTACAACCTCTTTTCAGGTAGTTGCGGAGAGCGATAAGGTCTCCCCTCAGCCTCCTTTTCTCCAGGCTGAACAACCCCAGTTCCCTCAGCCACTCTTCGTAAGACTTGTGTTCCAGACTCCTCATGAGCTTTGTTGCCCCTCTCTGGACACGCTCCAGCACCTCAATGTCTGTCTTGTAGTGAGGGGCCCAAAACTGAACACAGTACTCAAGATGGGGCCTCACCAGTGCTGAGTACAGGGGGACGATCACTGTGCTTGTCCTGCTGTATTTCGGATACAAATCTGCACCATTAAGTCGGAGAACACAGACAAGGGCTGCTCCGTCTGAAACAGCAGGGATGTTTTATGCCACAACATAGGCTCTGTTTGGCCACAGTCACACTAAATTTTGCCTGTAAAGGCCATCTCTTGTATTAGGTGATGTTTACTGTAGGCTGCATCTGGTATATGAAGACTGCAGTTTGCGTTTTCCTTCTCCTTTCCTTTTTTTCCCTCCTTCCTTCCTTTCTTCCTTCCTCTTTTCTTCCTGCCTCTCCTTTTTCCCTCTCTTTTTTCCTCTCCCTTTCTCCTCTCCTTTTTTTTCTTGCCTTTTTTTTCTCTTTCCTTTTCCCTTTCCCTTTCCTTTTCTTTTTCCCTTTCCTTTTCTTTTTCCCTTTCCTTTTCTTTTTCCCTTTCCTTTTCTTTTTCCCTTTCCTTTTCTTTTTCCCTTTCCTTTTCTTTTTCCCTTTCCTTTTCTTTTTCCCTTTCCTTTTCTTTTTCCCTTTCCTTTTCTTTTTCCCTTTCCTTTTCTTTTTCCCTTTCCTTTTCTTTTTCCCTTTCCTTTTCTTTTTCCCTTTCCTTTTCTTTTTCCCTTTCCTTTTCTTTTTCCCTTTCCTTTTCTTTTTCCCTTTCCTTTTCTTTTTCCCTTTCCTTTTCTTTTTCCCTTTCCTTTTCTTTTTCCCTTTCCTTTTCTTTTTCCCTTTCCTTTTCTTTTTCCCTTTCCTTTTCTTTTTCCCTTTCCTTTTCTTTTTCCCTTTCCTTTTCTTTTTCCCTTTCCTTTTCTTTTTCCCTTTCCTTTTCTTTTTCCCTTTCCTTTTCTTTTTCCCTTTCCTTTTCTTTTTCCCTTTCCTTTTCTTTTTCCCTTTCCTTTTCTTTTTCCCTTTCCTTTTCTTTTTCCCTTTCCTTTTCTTTTTCCCTTTCCTTTTCTTTTTCCCTTTCCTTTTCTTTTTCCCTTTCCTTTTCTTTTTCCCTTTCCTTTTCTTTTTCCCTTTCCTTTTCTTTTTCCCTTTCCTTTTCTTTTTCCCTTTCCTTTTCTTTTTCCCTTTCCTTTTCTTTTTCCCTTTCCTTTTCTTTTTCCCTTTCCTTTTCTTTTTCCCTTTCCTTTTCTTTTTCCCTTTCGGCGGGAGGGCCTCCCCTCCGGCCAAGCGTGGCGTTCGCATCCCCTCTCCGCTGCTGAAGGTCCCTCGTCCTTTAATTACACTAATTTATGAAATTGAACGCGGGAGTGTGACCGAAGCCCGGCGGGGATCCCTCAGGCCGCGTCTCTTCCTGGGCCCTCAGACGCAGCGCTGAGCGCACCTGAAGTCATAGAAACCTGCAGGATTTTGGGTTTGTTTGGTTGGTTTTTTCCCCTTTATGGCACATATTTGCTTCTTTGTTTCTGCTGTGATCTGAGATAACGGCATCAGGCAGATGTTTTCCTGCAGACACTTTTTGGTACACTTTTAGGCGAGATGGTGTAATTCAGCCTCGCCATCAAAGGTGGTACACGCATTCTGTTTAGTCTAAGATTGTTCTTTTTTTGAAGTTCGCATCGATTTCTGACTCAGGGAGTACTTACAAGGTATAAACCCTCAGCTCAGAGGCCAGCGGGGTCTCTCCCTGCAGTTGTCCAAAGTATGATGGATCGGGGGTTCCGGCGCTGCTGGCAGCAGTGTTAAATTCTGGGACCTCCTGTGGGGACCTGCTGACCCTGACCACCTTCTCACACAGCAAACTGTTTTCAAGGCCTGGCTCAGACTTGGTTGCAACACAATAATTATACCCTTCATTTCTCTGCAGCTTCTTAACCTCGTGTGAGGAGAGCACGTGTTATCCAGTAACATTAATGAGAATTAAATTTCAGGCAGCTGTGCAGGTACAGCTAATAAACATACTACTGATGTCAGCAAACCGGGGAGAGTGGATGGTGTCTAGCAGGGTGAGGTTTGAGGAGACTGAAGACGACGGATTTTTGAGAAAGATAATAGTAAGCATTACCTTTTAACTGGAGAGCTGGGGAAGACAGAAAGCCTAGCCTCCAGGTGATGGGGATCACCTTGAATCGTAATTGCCTGTCGGCATCCAGGCTGACCCTCGTCACGCTGCTGAGGATTACAAGTGAGTAATGATAACATGGACAGAAAATCCATGAGCCTGGGCCAATGTTCACGTGGGACAGTGTGACTCATAGGAGCTATTGGTAGTGTTTGTTCTAAACTATGCAAATCTGAGGTCTGATAACAGAGCAGAGTTATGTGTGGTGCCTTCCACATTCATGCTGATAACAGTAGTTCAGAGACAAGAAACGCGGAGACCTGTGATGCAGAGAATTTGCTTTGCAGTATCAGTTGCTCTTCGATTTGACCATGGTTATGAGCATGCTGACTTTAGGTGAACCAGTGAGTTCTGCTTATATTCTAGTACAGAATGCAATTTCAAGCATAAAATAGCAGCACAGAGATATGTGTCTGCCTGCAAATTTTGAGGGGGAAAGGCGATAAAAACTCCTGGAACTCTTGCTGGTAATTTATCCTCCGTTAATTTGAGATTAGCATCCTACTTCTATGTAAAAACAATTAAAAAATAAAAAAAGAAGTAACAAGGCAAACCTCTAAATAACTGTCAAGGATTGAAAAACTACACTGAATGCCCTAAGAAAGTCCGTGTTGCGTGATTGATTCTATTAAGCATCTTCAGTAGTCTCCCAGAATAAGAGATGTGTTTTCGTCAGTGGCCTGGCACCATCAGCACCAGGCATTTGGATTTGTTTTTCTTACCAGCAGCTCAGCTGTCTTTGACTCCGAGGTTTTTTTGAGACATGAAGTTGTATTTCTCTAGCGTTTAGTATCATGTCTTAAGATAAAGATTTTGGGAAAATGACAGGATAACCCAAATTACTGGTCAGGAATGGAAATAGTCATTTTGCCCAGTTACACCATTTGTAGATAGACCTAGTAGTAAGGGGGGAAGAATGTTTTCTTGTTTTCAAGTGGGAAGGTGTTACCTTCTGTGCAGTACTTTTAAGCATGCAATTGCAGGATTTTCTGAAGATATCGGTATAAAGAATTCCGAGTTCTTCGCTGCCGTTTGCAGGCTTAGTGTTCTATATGTGCTCAATATAAAGAAAAATCACTTAATTAGAAATCAGGAATAACACACAGTTTCCAGACAAACCCACCCAATCTATGGATGCCCTGAAAACAGGCAGAGCCATCAGACGGGGGTTTCTTGTTCATGTGGCAGCTAGGGGCTTGCTAGTGCTACCTGAGGAATGTTTAATCCCAGCAGTATGCCTCCTGTCATCCATCACTCCGGAAAAGAGAAATGCCAGCGCTGATCTGCGGTTCCAGCAGGAGTTGGTAGTTACCTTCTTCCCCCTTGCTGGTTTGGAGCGTTGGAGGCTGGTGGTCCCTCACAGGGTCAGAGTGGCTGGGTGCTGGATAGCCTGACCATCCAGGTCTTGCATGGTGCAGGTGAGAAAGAGGGGACTGGGTGCGCCTGACACTCACCTGGCACAGAGGTCCTGGCTGGGAAGGTTGAGCCAGGGTAGTAGAAGTTGTGAAAAATCGCCGATTGCTGTGAAATGCCTTACAGAGTAGTCTACTTGGAGTAGTCCAGTGCAGATGTGCCGGGTGGCCTCTCTGGAGAACTTGACACAGAATACTCCAGCACCCCACTGATGCAAATTGGAAAAAATCCTACCGAAGGGAGAAGTTTCTGCTGTGATGCTGTGTGTATGGGACAAAAACTAGACTTGCAGATCTATTTAATGTTTGTATCTGAGAAGAAAAACATCTAGAGGGCATGCTGTGGCAGGTATTTTTAATCATTGTCATCTGGGTTTTCATTTTAATAATGACATCGTGATCTGACTAACTCAGGGACAACAATAAACAGCCTTTTTATTGTTACAAGATTTCTCTCGGTAGGCGGCTAACCTGAGCAATTGCTTTACAGCAAAGACAGAAACAGAAATTTAATGCAAACGCTGTGGTGTGTTTAAAGAGTAAATGCTTAATTTCACCACAAGGGAAACCTTTGTGCTATAATAATTTTCATAGCTTCCTCTTGCATAACCAGCAAAATGAATAATACTAGAGCTGGAGGGCCCAATTCTCTCCTAATTAATAGTGGTGTTTTGCAGGTATGAGTCCATTGACTTCAATAAATAGACATAAATGAAAGAGCTGAATATATATGGCGTCTTGGGGCAGAGTAACAGCAGACAAAGTAGATCTGCATATTAAAAATAGCCACATATAATGATTTTTGTTAATATTGTGAAGCGTCCAGTAGAATAATTTCTTACTCTAAACCTATCGAAGGCTCCTGCTGCAGCCTGCGAAGGAGATCCTCCCCTCTCTTTGCAGGATGTGGGGCTGTTTCAGATTCTGGCTGGTAGAACTGGGAGTATTTCAAGGGAGTACTTTGTGATGAACAATATGTTTGACTGATGACATCAACAACTGAAGTGTGGTGGAACAGGGGTACCACCGACAGCAGTGTAGGCTTTCTCTGTGTGGCAGTAAAGTTTAGGGCTGCCACCATCCACAATTGTCCCAGCAGAATGGTGTTTAGTGAATTGTACGTAGCAATGGTTGTCTCTAAACAGAAGTATCAGTTAATCATAAAATTAACACCATGCAAAGTAGCCTTGCTGAATGGAGACGCTGACAGTGTAACATCCGTGTCGGAGCTGGTTGCTGAGGCCCTTTTTGTAGTCAGTGGAGAGAAGTAAGGGTTCAGTTCCTCTCATCCTAAAGCGGGTGTCTGACAAGGTGAACTGATTTGTGATCCAGATGTGCCTGTTAGTTAGGAGTGTTGGGGATGGTGCGTGTGATGTCCAGGTGGAGCTCACTATGATACCTGTCTGAAGTTAGGTGAGGCGAAGCCTGCTGTACAAGCTTCTCGCATCCAAGCGAAGGTGAAAATTCCCATTTGGCTTATGGCCTTCACCATTGTAACATAAATTATGCGTAACTCACCTCAGTAACTTCCAGAAGGTTTTTTTTTTATTCTTTTTTTATCTAGAAATTGTGTCTGGCAGGGTTGGTTGCATCTGTTTGTTGTTTTTTTTTTAAGGCTGACCTTTTGTTCCAAAGCATTTACAAAACTTACTGTCACGGATTTAGAAGAGATTCTGCTTGACATGCATTTTGTGTGACTGAGTTATCCATTACCAGGTGAACAAATACCAGTTCAGTGACGTTTGTGGTAGGAGACAATAAACTCTCATGAGTTTCTTGCCATAACAGAAGTTTTGGATGTGTTTTTCTATTACCGCTAGTGTTACAAGGAGTCTATTAGAAGCAAGTTTAGATTTCTTAATTCAATGGTAAAATAGATGCCTAGAAGCCCTTTGAATCTGGCAAGCTTCACGTAGGACTTTAAACTTAGTGATGAATCTTCCCTGAGAGACAATTGACAGTCAGAGAGTAAAGGCTTAAATGTTTTTTCCTGTCCCTTGTTTTGCCATTTTGAAGAAAAATACAAGTTCATATACAACGTCCAGGTAGTTACAACCTCTATGGTAAGGTTAGAAGAAGAAGAGCCCTAGCTTAGGTTAAACACTAAGCATGTGAACGATATTTAAATTATTTGGTAAGCCACTTAACTAAGGTGAGAAAATTGTGTACAGAACCAGTGCATGAGCTGCTGGCTGGCTGGATGTAATGAATGTATGAAGTACCTTATGGATAAACTATGTAATGAACTATTTAGGTGGGTGTATTACGTGTATCCAGTTGTCAGAATTTCCCCTGCCCTGCTCTGGTAAGCCAGAAGAGTTTTCTGGTGGCCTTAAACTTCAGAAGCAAATAGTGGTTCTCACGGTCTTGTCTTAAGCAGTTACCTACAGAGTACCTACTTATATTTAGTACACAGAGAAGAGCCTCCCTATCCCCAAAGGAGCTGCGGAGTTGGTTCTGGGAAGAGTGGTCTGTTCTTGACTTCCCTATACACTGAAAGACAGGTGGAAGAAATTGATTCAACCACTTATGTTGCTTGTATGATTTCTCGTGGTGTTCATAAATTCAAGTGGATGTGAGTGCCACGCTTTGTGCTGGACAATTCAGCGTTGTCCTGATGTCGGGAATTTTCTGATCTTGCATAGCTTATCGCGCCCTACAAGTTTTCTGGTGTGCAGCCACCTGTTCACCAGTCTTAGGTAAACTGGTTAATGGGTATGTGTGAGGGTACTCAATTCTGTCTGCATCATGCTGACTTTCGATATGGATAGTATTAGCAGTTGAGGGATTCAGATAACTTCAAACGCAGAAGGGCAAGTATCAACAGCCTCTGAGTTGCCTAAGCAATTAGGCAACGGTTTTGTGACTTTCACTCCAGCATCTTAATTGTCCTAATTCCATCTAAACTGTATTTTGGTTGCTTAAGTGTGTTTGTGGATCTCGCCCATTACCATCAGGTAATCCACTGCCCTGAACAGAGAACTATCCTGAAACCGGTACAGATGTAGGAAAAGTTTACAGCATGTTAAAATGGTCATTTTTATTTATTTATTTATTTTTAACCCAGATACTCTAAAGTTTCAATGTAGTGGAAACCTTTGTTGTGTTCCAGTACTTGTCTTTTGTTTCAAGGGGATTAGAATAAGTATCTAATTATCAAATGTTAAAATCCCTAAAACGTGCCACATCTTTGCAGTTGTACCTAATAAAACTTTCTCCAATAAATCTCAGAAGGAGATTGCAGTCAGTCTTGTGGTGTAAGTATTTTTACAGTTAGGAGGAAAATTGAGTTACTTGAATAATACTTTAGAATTAAGGTGGAGATATGCATATATTGTCATATGTCTATTTGTGTACATATATATATGTATATAAAAGGAAAGATACACAATCTGGATATAAAAGAGGTTTAAGTCCGTATGCACAAAACTGGCTGTGGCTTGGATTGCATTGCAAGTGAAAGTTGATAATTACTGGGTTCTGATGGTACTACTGTGTGCAAATAAGAGGAAGTGGAAATCAGCATTCTGATTTTCTATACTCAATCAAATGAAAGAAAAACAAAAAGAGAACCAAGGGTCCTGTACAACCTAGTTCTAAGTTGTAGCAAAGGAAAAAAAATTAAAAAACCTTCTGACAACTCCAGTAGGTCCTAGTGAGTCAAAATACTGAAACCAATGAGGTTTTTCCTGTGCAGAGATAACTGAGGAGACTTTGGTCCTGGCAGGGCACCAATATTTTGCCCTGTGAGCTTAAGAAAAAAAAAATACCAGAAAAAGATACTGGATAAATATGCACTATTTGAAATGGTTAAACACTCTACTAAAAATATATGTAATGATTTATTGTTGCAGGGGGAGGCCAAGTATGTTTCTGAATAAGAAAAACATCAGACCAGAACTTTTTTCTAATTTAAGATTCGGATGCATCATCTTTCTGCAGTATAGTATGCCACTAGCTTTAAATAAAAGAGTGTATCTGTACAGAGCAGTCCAGCTGTGAAAGGAGAAAGGAACTCTTGCAGAACTCTGTGGCTGTAGCTAAAGTCTTGTTTACAAGAGGTGAATTCTGTGTTCTCTTTTCCATAGCAGCCACAGTAGGAATTAAGGTATGTGTACTTTAAAGCTTTAGCTTTTGAACGCGGTTGGTAGCAGCTCCTGCTTTTGATTTGTGGAACTCATCTCGAGGTGTCTTTTTCAAGAGAGTATTTGTGTGATACGTATTGAACTGACTGCAGAAACAAAAGATGGACAAGGTGATGAATCAAATTGAAGCCCTGCTAAACTAAGGGATTTTTTAATAAATGGGTCTACATACACCCTCTGCACCCCAAAAAATTGTAAGCAACAGATAATGAATGTTCCTAGAGGCTTAGGCAGGAGGGAGGGGAAAATGATCTTAATATGGTCTTTCTGCTATCCTGGCTCCTTCAGTAACAAACTGCTCTTCGTGGTGCTTTAGGAACTCCACAAAGGTGTTCTCTCTCCGACGATTTCACTAACGAAGCCAAAATGTGGAGGGCGGTGGCTAACCTCCTCCCAAGGGCCAAAGTCCGCGGGGGCAGGGCGTGCTGCCTGCCGCCGGCACAGAAGGGCAGGAGCCTGCTCGCTGGGACCACTCGGCATCGCTGGCGGGACGCTGCTCCGGGGGTCCGTGCCGCCCAGCCGCTCAGCATGAACCTGGGGATACAGAAGGTGGAAGCTTTGGACGCGGGTCATTTCGTCCGCGTGGAGTGGGAGGACGGGAGCGAGAGCCGCTACCCCTGCGTCTGGCTGAGGGACAACTGCCAGTGTCCCCACTGCTTCCTGCGCTCGGCCAAGGCGCGCAGGCTGGTCCTCGAGGACCTGGATGTGAACATCGTGGTGAAGGAAGTCGCTCTGGCAGATAGAAAAAAGGTATTTGAAGCAAACCTTCGTTTGCCCTCTCATGAAACTTGTCTAACAATGCTTGTTAATCTGTAAATTAGAGACGTTCCCAGGTTATACTTTAATCACAGTTTGTTTATCCCTAAACCCTACCCTGTATTTGCAAAGCTTTTAGATATAATTGCAAGTTGGGGAACTCAGATCTTCCCGCCTTTATATGAAACTTCACTTTATAGATGTTATGCAGAGAGGACAGAAAGCCAGGCTTTGGATTTTGGAATATAATTGTGCTCTTTAAAATTCTGCTGTATGCTGCTTCATCACCAGACGCTCAAAAGAAAATATAGGCATTCCCCACAGTTTCAGTTATGCTTTCATAAATACCTTTTTTGTCTCTTTATTCTGTAAGTAAATGTCTTGAAAATCAGAAAAACAAATGGCAAAGTGATGATAACCTTAATCCACAACGAAAATATCGGTTTATTAGCTATTTTCCAACGTGCAAAAGACTTCATCTTAGAGCAAGTGCTCAAACCAAAGTTGAGCCTGATATTCAGAGTTGGCCTAGTGTCTGTGTCTATATCTGTATCTACCTAGTCTACGTTAACGCTTGTTCGTGAAAAAGGGGATGCTATTGGGTAAAGAGAGGTCAGGAACTGCCTTCCCTATAAATTTTAATCTTTCCTGCCGTTTGAAACCTAATAGATCATTTAGATTTTATAGGTTTTATTAAAAACAGTACACGTCTCCTTTGATATGCAAATTCACTTCCTTCGTTTTAGAGTTAAAGAGGTTTTAAACATGTTGAAGATGCAGTAGCCAACCCTTTAGCAGCTGGGGCAGCCGGGCTGCGGGGCGAGTTTGCAGAGGCTGAGTCACGCGGGAGCATGGCTCGGGGTCTGTATTGAGGAATTCTGAGCTCCCAAGTTGATTGATTGTTACCCAAATTTATGCTGTGTAAATTCATGCTTTGAATAGGCAAATGTATTACTATAGTAGAGGGATTATCTACTTCTGCTTCTACTGAGAAACTGATGAAGGCATGGCACTAATCCTAAACTGATACTGGTGTTTTACCATCACGTGAGAAAGCTGAATTATGTGAAATGGGAATTGATACCTACTCAACAGCCCTGAGAATTCAGCTGAGGCTGTGTGCTGCACTGAGCTCTTTTGGTTCACGACAAGCAAAGCCATATACTTTCTCTCCGTGTTTTTTTCAGGAATAAAAAAAAAAAAAACCACCACCTTTTTAAAATTTGTTTGAAGGAGGGAAGACTTTTTCAAAACTAGGAGAAGGATTTCTTTTTTTTTGCCTGTATTTCTTCTCCTTTTTCTTTTTTAACAAGCTGTCTATGTTTTGGAAGATATTTTTGCTCTCTTCTGAGTTGTGGTGAAGCGCTCTCCCCAGCGGTATGTGCCAGCTTCTGTGATTCTCCTCTTTCTGCTAAGCACAGCTCCCACAGTGAAAGCCGCCCACGCAAAACAGCAAATTAGGTCATGGGTTCCTGTGAAAATGACCATATATAAAAGGTATCAGAATTTGGATGATGCTTAGGTTGGGTTTTCATTACTTGGTTGCCATTATGCTCCAGGGAAGGCTTAACGGGGATATTGATCTGAATATTACAATTTCTGTACTTTCTAAGGATTTTTTTGGTTGTTTGGGGTGATGTTTTTTGTTCTAAAATTATCTTTCATTTTATATTGGAAGATCTCTATTACATGGCCTGATGAACACGCAAGCGAATATGAAGCTGAGTGGTTGAAAAAACGATGCTTCTCTGAAGAAGCCAGAGCAGAAATGCGAGAAGATTTATTTTTACCAGGTAGGAATTAAAACCACATCTGTCATGCTTGTTTCAATGCGAGGGGTCTGGCACCGACAGTTGCGGCTAGAGATGCCTGCATGAGGACCAGGTCAACCCAGCTGGAGCACCAGTAACCACTCTTCCCTGCACAACAGGAACCCGTGGTTACTTGTTCCCTCTTCTAACCTCTGGACCTGAGAGGGGTTCAGCTGGGAGGGCTGTGTTTGCTTTCCTAAAAGCTTTTTCTTCAGAAAGGGTTAGTAGGTCTCAAAAGTGAGCCTTGTGGACCAGCAGTGGTCTGTGCGACAATGGAAGTGTGTGCGTGTGCTGTTTAAATTATTTACATTTTTATTTTTAGAAGACTATTTTGAATTGCGAGGGAGTTATGACTGAAAAAATTTAAAAAAATCCCTTTCCATGGCCTTCTGTTAAAAGGTTACTGTGTTGGCATAGCAGCATCTAGTGCTGAAGTTCAGGTTGTGTTTGCTCTGTGTCCCGCACTTATTGCAGTAGCTGACTGTCTTTTGGTCAGTGAAGCGTTTTGTGCAACCGGCAGTGTAACATTTACCCAGTACAAATCACTCACCCTTTTGAGTGAGTAATTATAAGCCCACTAGGTTTGTCCCGATGCACATCATCGTTCCTTTGGCAGCCTTTCAGATTGTGAGCGTGAAAAGTGTGAAAACTTGTAAGATTTCTGCTGTTGCTCTTGACAGCGTTCCTGTGAGATCTGCTGTTGCAAAAAGTTGTGGATCTGTGTTCTGAGTTAAGATTGTATCCGTTAAAACAGGATATTACTTTAGAAAAAAGAACCTAGAGGCAGGCTGATGGTGTGAAGCTCGGATCCAGGTATCAGTTTCCTCAGAGCTCAGCAAAAGGCAAATCCATTATTGGTTTATGCCCCTTTTTGGGGGAGTGTTTTTTATTCTGACAAAGAGAAGAAAGTTTGGTTGGTTGGGTTTTTTTCCCATGAAAGATGAGGAATGGGAAAATAGTGGCCTTAGGTATCTCCTGCATCTGAGCTCTGTTTGGTACTTTAGGGACAACTGAAGGGGCCAGTTATCTTTCCCAGTTTCTGCAGGTCAAATATTCCTTAGCTCCTAGAACCTGTTCTCCTAAGCAGAAGTCAGTTCTTAAGATTCGGTCTTTTATATCTGGCTTAAAATTTTAATGATGAGTAATACTTCCATTCGTTTCAGTGGATCATATCACAGACTTTTCATAGTTCAGAATTGAACTTTTTTCCCTCAGTGATACAAAAGTTTATGTCTATTTTAGCTTTGGCAAGAGTAAACTACGGTGTTTACTTATTTGGAGGGTTGGGCATGTTCCCAGATTGAACGTGATGAAGATGCAAAGCTCATTCAGGGCAACTAGACTTGATATCTCAGGAAGTAAGAATTTTTATTTGGAAAAATGAAGATGCTGTGAAAGCTAGCAAGCTGTTTTCTAGCCTTTGGGGGGACGTAAATGAATGTGAATTGAATGTTGCTGTAATTAATGCCCAGACAAATTAGTTTGGATCTCTGATTATGTTTATTAGCAAAGGTGTCAATAGCTGAGGTTTCAGAAGTTCAGATGTAATGCTACTTTTTTTCCCCATTATGAATCCTCCCTGGCTGTGGTTTGCCTTCATACACACACTTTTACACAGTGCTTACTCTCAGCATCTAAATGCAATGGTAATTTTGGGGGCCAGTTCTCCCCTCTGCTACTGCTGATGTCCAGTGAAGCTGTCTAGGTAAAATACACCAAAGATACGTTTTATTCTTCAGGCAATGCTTTTTCAAACTCTATATTCCATTGTAGATCTGAAGAAATATGTTTATAGAAGTTACACTAAACAAGGGCCTGCGTTAACTTTGGCTTTGTTTAGTGGGGTCATTCTGCTCTTCCTCATATTCCCAGACAAGATCTGGCTCGTTGTGACGAATGGCTTCTCCCAGCTTTTCTCAGGTTTCAGTTGCAAAAACAGGCTGCACGTGAGTTTGCTTGCTGGCTGTTTAAGACCTCTTTCTCATTGCGTATCGGGGTAAGTTTAAAATTGGCTTCCTTCTGGTCAGTGGAGTTACACACTGCAAATTACGTGCCCTTAAATAGCTAATCATATGCCAGCAGTACAGCGTTACAGACCACGCTATGGAATGCCAGCCCTGCATGCTGGTTCAACAAATATAACAGCAAGCTCACCAGACTGCTGTAGTTAGAGGTTAACCTTCACTGCTGACATTATCACAGCTGTGGCTTCCCCACCCCCACCTTTTCTTTTTTTTCCCCTTTTTTTTTTGTAAGTGGTTATTTGCTTTTCATGTTGCTTTTTTGATGGTTTTGCATCATAATTTCTGATTCAAAAAACTAGATGTCAGGCATGTACCAAACCAGAAAAAAACAGTAGGTCAGATTTTCACTGCATGAGGGAATTGTTTATAAATAGCTCTATGGCAATATGTCAAGATTTCCCTTTTAAAAACACTGCCACATCCTATGCGTGTAGTACACAGAGTCCACTATTTGTGTATATCGAGGCTTGTTTCAGCCCAGCTTACAAGATACTTCCAAACGGGCAGCAAAAGAGCCATCTTCTACTTCTCCAGTTCTGATGTCTCAAAGATACTCTTTTTTTCCCTTCCCCTCCTGTTTACTTGTGTTCTCCCCAACAAAAGTTGCAGGAATGGTTTACCACTTCGTGCTGTCTGATTTTGTGTGTGGTAGAGGAAGCTTGTGGGAAACACTGAGTACCCCAGGTGCTCTCCAGTATCCAGCCCCTCACTGCATTGCATTGCATTTGCTGAGGCTCATTTTCCAAGACACTGGAATCCCAACAACAGGGGGTGTGTGGGGGGAAAAGTTAAGTAATATCACAATGATATTTTCCTATTGGGTGGAGGAGAAGAAGATTCAGCAGAGGTAGTTCCTGGTGCTACTTAATATTTTTAACGTTAGGTTAGGTTAAGGTTTTAACCTAAGGTTAAAGATTTCAGGTTATGTTTGTCCTTTAAAATGTGATAATATGATATTGGAAGCTCCACCGAAGTTTGAATCAGGATGTTAACAGCATCAAGCGTGTTTTCAGTTTCTCTGCTAGGTCCTGAGAGATGATAATTTTAAGAGGAAGAAGTTAAAAGTCGTTGTTTACTAAGAGTTTTGTCATTTGGATTTATCCTGTAGTAATAATTAATAAGCACTGCCCCCATGAGTTAGGCTGCTGAATCCATAATTCACGATACGGGAAGAATGCATTTGGCCTTCAACAAACATTGAAATACACATTGTAGACAAAATTATTTTAGATGAAGTAAGTTAATCTATGATGTCTAGACTTTCTTTCTCACATGACTCCATATAGAAGGTTTTGACCAGCACTGTCCCGACCTGCATAGTAAACGGTGAATAATTCCGAGTGTTTGTTGATGCACGCACACCATCTGCAGGAACTGGGCAAAGGCCATCTTGTAATTTTGTGCAAACTCTAATGTAGATGGCTTTTTATGACTAACCTGGTATGATCAAGAAATGGGATTCCTTTCTCCCTCCTTCCCCACCCCAAATTATTGTTTTGAAATTGAAAGAGGCGGTGACTCATAAATTGTCTCAAAAGTATTTAATTCTTCCTATTTTGAACAACACATAGATCTGGGGGTTTATTAGTCGTAATGTAAATAGTCAATAAAGACACAAAATAATTCTACAAGGCCTTTGTTATTATCCATTATGAATTGTTCAGCTACATTTGTAAACATAAAGATTTTTAATTTGGCCACTGCAACTGTGCTGTGCAAGTGAGAACTAAGACTGCCCAGACACTAATGGCTCGTTCCCGTCTTTCTTACCCCGTCAGCTTTCAGAACGTGTGTTCTTAGGTTTCTGCTATAGTACAATGAAAATTATATTAACTGTGGCTATGCAGTGGGAAAAAGTATGCTATGCTGACATGGTGAAATAATGACGAACGTGAGTGGGATCAATTGCCACC
>NW_009648636.1:4725215-4734643 GCF_000708025.1 Charadrius vociferus
GTACAGTCCCTCTTCAGTTCAGCTTCTTGATAGATTTTCAGGCTGAAGGGGTTTTGTGGATAAAAATGAGAATAAAATTCCTGTTGTTCAGTATATGGGAGAATAACATGCCCTGTGGGGCACACAATTTTCAAAGACTTTCATATAGACATTTTTTTAAAATACTGTTAAGTGGAAGAACTTAAATATTTTCACATTACAGGATCTTTTTTGGTTTTATGATGTATGCTTTCCTGTCCCTTTTCCAAAGAATTGTGGACCTGCTAATTTGTCAAATTGTAAATATTGGACGACATACAACCTTTTTGTCTGGGGCCGAGGAGAAGGAAATCTTCTTAAATACTGCTTATTTTAGTGTAGACCTGTTATTTGTCTCTCTACTACTACTGTTGGACTTACCTGGCTGTGATGGTCTCTGGGCTGGTCAGAAGTCCTTCACTGCTTTTCATACAAATAGGAGTTGTTTGAAAGTAGTTCATGCGTAAGTCAGATGTAAGTGTTAGAAATTAGAGCTCAGATCTATTGCAGCTACTAGAAGGATTAAAACTGGCACCAGTATATTTGAATTAAGCTCTGAAAAAAACCCCATAATTACCGATATATAATACCTAATAAAGATTAAAAAGACTGTAGGAAATTCTGTGCGAAAATGATGAGGAAGTTGCCACATAGTCTCCTCTCTGCAACTTACTATATACACCTGGTACAAGTAAACATCCGATAGTCACCTGCGGAAAGCCACTATGATTGTCAGCCAATTTCCTCTTTGCTGGTAGTAAAAACATTTATTATGCATACAGCCTTGAGCTGGTATGTAAATGCTGCAAGTTTCTCCCCATTTTGTATGGCTTTCTTGTTGCAAATGAATCACTTTATTTTAGTCATGGCTCCAAAATTTTTTTCTGCTTCTTTCTGTTCATGGAGATTATGCCTTTCTAATAATTTGAAAAGTTTACGCAGTGCTGTCAAGACGGTGGTTTGGCTTCTGGTCTAAGTATGCAAGTTTGTTCTTGGATTGTTTATCATTATTTTCTTTGGCGTGTTTATTATTAAGTGAAGTGGCCACATTCATGTTCTTAGCATAAAGCATTTGACCCTGTCGCACGTGAAACTTTCATGAATGTGCCACAGAAATGTGTCATCTTTAAAAAATAGTCAAAGAATAGCTGCAATGGTTTACCATCAAGGCAGAATGATATATCAGGATAGGCTTTGCGAAAATCTGTGCTTCATGCAATACTGTTCCTTGGTTTTGTCCATGACTATGATGGAAAGGAATAGCCATGTTAAATTTGCAGATGACACCCAACCAGGGGCTGACTGGAACCAGGCTGAAGAACCAGGGTTTCTAAATGACCTTGACAAATAGGAGAAATGGTAAAAACATTAAAAATACTTTAATGGGTTGGGTGACTAGTTCATCTAGCCTAATCATATATGAGCACCGCACATCAAGAAAGACTACAAAGTGCTCGTTGGAATGCACTGTACATGATTACTGGTTGAGAAGCATCTAAGAAATCAAGTGCTGGGAGCAGAGCGGGGAGAAAGAGAAGGAACAGTTTGTTTTCCATGTTCATGGTAGGTACATCACTGTCCAAATGCATGTGAACATATGTGAACAGATTTTCTTAATGCTGTTCAGAATAGGTAAAAATCTCAGCTCTGAAAAACTTTAAAAAATTTCAAATTAAAAGGAAGATTTTAAGACACAAAGCGAGGGCATGTTTTTAATAGCAGTAAATTTACAAGCTGCACTGGATTTTTTTCCTCCCAGATACCAACTGCTGCTGCCTTTCATACATTTCCCAAGATTAATAATACTTGGAGCCATGCACAATGCATTTTCAGCTTTTGGCATATTTACCATGGTGGTGTTACAGAGTACATTGGCAAATGTCAGGGGGGAGAGGTTACTCCTGCAGTAGCTCAAAGACTGAGCTCTTGGCTGCATCAAGATGCCACTGAAGGGCTGGGAACTTGGAGCCTTTCTTCTCTGAAACATGAGGTGGGATTTATAAGCCTTTGTGTACCAGTCTTCACCTTTAAAAAGAAAACCAAACCCGAACTGCTAAAGATGCTGGCTGCACTTGTCACTGGAATTGAATTCGTGTGAGAGAACTGGAACTTCAAGGGCAGAGTTTATAGCCGCGCCAGGCAGGATTTAGCTATATTTACCACTTTCTGTCTTTGTTTAGTGTTGGGTTTTTTTTTTTAATAAAAAGAAGCTAAAAAAAAAAAAAAAAAAAAAAAAGCCTAGGAAGCTGCTTTACTGGTACCATCTCTCAGTTTTAGTAACTGCCTGGAGAGTATCAGTGAACAGTTCGGTTTCCTTGAAATTTTGCTATTTCCACATCACAGCGGTACTGTAATGGTTAAACACCTCATCAGTCAGTAGGCATTGTTCACTCCTGAACGAACTGCAGAGTCTGGGAAGGGATGGGTTCCCAGTACCTTAGTGGGATTCACATCATTGATAGTTTTTACTCAGAGAAAAGGTTGCTCTTGCAGCTTACTTAGAAGCATTTTGTCTCCCTCGGCTCCATAGAGTTGGAGATGTGAGGCCAGATGACTGCCTCCACTGCAGGGGGTCTGGTTGGGGGGAAGACCAGGTGAGCTGTTGGTCCTTGAATGTTCTCCATAGGTTAGCTGTAAGGCTCGGCAAATTTGTTACGCCAAAATCAAGGACCATCGCAGACGGGTATGCTGAGTGTGCGCTGTTTTGCAGTGCTGTGGCAAAGCAGGTGTTTGTAACAAAAGCCAAAACCATCCCAAAACCCAACATCACAGCCCATGTCCGTTGGCTGCAGAAGAAGCATCTCGTATTAGGTGGAACTTGTAGTGAGCACAGTGGGAATTGAGAATTTGAAGACGAGGACTTTACAGTCGATGTACTCGGGGAACCCTGAGGCTGCTGGAGCTGCAGATAAATTCCAGGTACGTATATTTATTCCTCAAAGTGGGGAAAAATTCTTTGAAATACTAATATTCTTCTACACCTTGTTTTATGTAAGGAAAATTAAGAAAATTTTTATTAGCAAGACAGCAAGAAAGACTAGGAAGGAAAAGTTGTAACTTAAATATTCTATTAGTTTTCACATGGTTATTTACCTGCACCAACACTGAAGCTTACATTTGTCTTCCGAAGGATATTCTTGGCAGGTCATGCAGCATACTTAAAGCTATTTTAATTTCATAACTTTTAACAGAGAAAAAGGAAAACATTCCTATTTTATTTTTTCCCCATCTTTCAAATGTGTGAAGGGATGTATATTGAGTTAAACACACTGGAGCAGTGAGTAGCGGGCCATGGAGTGGTCTCAAAAAGGAATTTAATGAGGTGAGATTATATCCCTCCTCAAGGATTGCACTTTTTTTCATTTGGTGAATACGTTGTGAAATTCAGCAGCTTGTCAATCATACTACAGCTTCTTTGAAACACAGGGTAGAGTATAAAAGATGGTCTGTGTGGATAGCTTATATTTGGGTATGTGCGTTGTGTTTCTTGGACAGTCTCTGACCAGCCTTAGCCAAAGGGGAGGGGAATATTAGAGGTTAGAAATTCGCAGACTTTGCAACCCTTGGAAAATGTTGTAACTATTTAGTGTCTGGGTTCGCTTTTTTATGAGCTCATTGGATTTTGTACTTGCTATCTATATCTAGGGGGGTGGGGGCGGGGGGGGACAGACACCAAAACACAAGTACAATCTTGGCCCTTTACATCTCTTCCAAGTACACCATGTCCCTCGGTCAGCAGGTGAAATCCCCCAGAGCTCCCATTCTGAAAGCTGCTTGGAATATGTAATAGGTTTTTTTGGGCCTGTCTGTTGAAGGGATGTTGGAATAAAGAGAGATATAAGTGTTTCTCAAATGATGCCGTCTGCATTTTTCAAATGTTTATGGTCTCATTTCTAGTATGTAATCTCTGTGATTGATGATTGGACAAGCTAACTGAGTATTAGCTGAAATACCAAGTAAGCTAGATATGATTTAAACAAGGCAATTATTCTATGGAATAGCTAAAATCTTTTCATGCTTTATTGTGTGCTTTCTAAAGAATGAGCAGCTTCAGACAAAACAGATCAAAGCAAGGGAAATTAATTATGTCTCTACTGTGAGAATAGGAGCTCAGATTCAATGCTTGACTTAAAACTAATGTTCAGAGTTTTGTAAAAGACTAGAAGCAATGCAAAATTTATGCAAAAGGAAATGTAAGAAATAGCATCTTTGTCCTGTTTACCCATTACTGTGCAATGTCTTTGAGTGTGTGTTTGTTTATTTGTGCATACAAATTGGTAAACTGGCAAATTTATGAGCTATTACAAGTGGAAATTAGTGAGATGAGAGCAAGGAGGCAGACAGTGTTGTATTTGGGGAGTATAACTCTGAAATAGGTCTTTTTGTACAGGAGAGAAAGAAATTACCCCACACCTATTTCTGTATGTTATAGTAACTCCGAAGGGCAGGTGTGTATGTCCAAATGGTCTTTTGTATCTCCCACCAACACTGCACTTCAGATCGAGTGAGAACATCACACCTCATTTCCTCATTTTGCAAGTTAACGTGTACTGTTATTAACACCTTCCAAGAAAGTCTGAAATATGTAGCACCCGAAGTTGCTCCCAAAGAGTCTGGGGAGTTGCAGTCACCGGGGTTATTTTGCTTCTGAAATCAGCCGAGCCATGGCAGTTGACGGCTCTGAGATCAGTGGTCACACTCTGCCGCTTTGTGGTACAGCAGCCAGCCCGGCTGAAACCAGTGGAGGGGACGGAGTGCTGTTGTGGTGGGGGGGTGTAAAGGCTTGCATGCTCGCCGTTCAATGATAAAATGATTTTTTTCCTGTGAACTAGATTTGAATACATTGCATGAGCTTTTTGGGTGGTAGCAGGTGATGTGAGAGGAGGTGGGAGCAGAGCAGAGGTCCATCGAGTGGCTGGCACGGAGGTTACAGCAGTGCAGAGCCCGGGAGCTCTGCAGCTGGTGCCTCTCTGGGCTTGGGCCGTCCTTCCCCTCAGCTCTAGTCACCCCTCAGGAAATAAATTACACTGCTCCCCGGGCAGACTGTTGTCACCCAGAGATTACATAGCAACAGGAAAAGCTGCTGGTCATATCTCAGTGCAGAGCACCTGCCGGCAGTTTTTGGGTTTTTATACAAAAGGGGAAAAAAGGGTTTACAGTCTGATTACTTAGTTAGAAGAGCCTCAGTGTTTTCTGGAGCCCTGTCACTTTGCTTTCAGCTCAATCTGCCAGGCTGAGGTATCCCAGCTCCCCGCACTCAGCTCCAGCTTCCTCTGCAGCCCACAGAAATTTTTACTCAGTCTCCAGGCTCACCTTTTTTCAACCACCCAGTCCTGACTTCAGTTTCCCTGAGTTTTTCCCCAGGTAGCACATCTCTTTCTCATCCCTGACAGCTGCTCCAACCCTTCAGTTCACATCTTTCCTGCTCTGGGGTCCAGGAGAGAGCCTCTAACAGAGAGCATGGGAAGGGCTCAGCTCATAGAATAGTTTGGGTTGGAAGGAACCTGCAACGATCATCTAGTCCAACCCCCCTGCAATGAGCAGGGACATCTTCAACCAGATCAGATTGCTCAGAGCCCCGTCCAACCTGACCTGGAATGTTTCCAGGGATGAGGCATCTACCACCTCTCTGGGCAACCTGGGCCAGTGTCTCACCACCCTCAGTGTAAAAAATGTCTTCTTTCTATCTAGTCTAAATCTACCCTCTTTTAGTTTAAAATCATTACCCCTTGTCCTATTGCTACAGGCCCTGCTAAAAAGTCTGCCCCCTCTTTCCTGTAGGCCCCCTTTAGGAACTGGAAGGCCACTATAAGGTCTCCCTGGAGCTTTCTCTTCTCCAGGCTGAACAATCCCAACTCTCAGCCTTCTTTCCTTCTAGTCCCTCTTCACAGCTCGCTGCATCCACGGGCGACCTCCTGCGGTGGGTGGTGAGCTGCCTGGCCAGCACAGCGGTGGGGACGCTTTCAGCTGTGAAGCTGTAGGAAGGGCTGTTACCAAGTCTCCTTGTGGACTTGTACCTCAGCAAGCTTGAGGGGGGGAGGGATTCACAAAAACTTATTTCTGACATCACCTCAGTCACCAAAGTTAGAACTAGAGCCTTTGCTGGAATTTTTTTCAAACATAAGCAAAAAATATACTTCTGTTCTTCTAAGAAACAGCCGATCCTCTTGACTGGTGGTTCTCCTCATAAATTCAATATAAGAAACCTTTGGGTTAAAAAAAAAAATAATATAATCAGCCCAAAAGATTGTATTTTGCTGAAGTTATAAGTGATTAAAACCAGAGTTTTACAATAGAAACACCAATTTTTGAGGAAATGTTAGTACCGCTTATTGTTAACAACTCTCAATATTGTAGCTACTGGTGTGTGTGGTGTGTGTATGTAAACATACATAGATAGGTGGATTACCAATGATGCTTTCTAGGAAGGCAACTTCATAAAAGTTATATCTTGACCTAAGACTGATTCATTTACATGAGTAAACCTGTAGTCGTTTCAGTTTTAATGTACTAACAATACTTACAAATGGAATTTGTAACAATAAAATCACTACCAAGTCCCTGGAGCAGCTTTCTTTCAGGGGCGCGGGTGACCATTCCACTTGGCTTTAAACTCTGTACAATTTTAAACTCCCTGGGCTATTTTAAAATCACCATGACTAAACAAATAAACAAAAGACGAGGATGGATTCAGTGATCCAGGGACACCTTGCGATATTTTAGGACGTTATTCTCTGGAATTCTTTTAAGCTGCGAAAGAAAATCGCTATTAGTTGTAAAGTACCAAATGTGACCCACAATTGTGGATTCAGTGTGCTCTGCCAGTAGCACAGACAAATTAAATTAAAGTTAACTGCATTAACAACTGGCAGACTCCAGGAAGTGTCCTGGTGAGAAGCTGTGCTCCGTGATTAATTTCCTGCCTTTTCGCTTTCTGTCTACTTTACTGTTCCCTTGAGTTCTCGACTGAATGCAGTGGAGCCGTTAAAACTTAGGTGCTATCTATTTCAGTGCTGTCTAGTAAAATCGGTCCTGGCAGGATTAGTCTGGGGGAAAAAAAAATTGGCCTATGAATATTGAAGGCAAAATAAAGAATCACGGGGTTCAGTTGTTATTATGTGGCTTTGTCTGCACTAATGAATGGCTACAGCACTGCCTTTTATTGAAGGAAATTAACTTGGTTTTGGAAATGTCTGAAAATCTTTAAATATACCTGACTGGAGTGGTTTTAAACAGTTAGTTAACAAAGAGGTTCTTCCTGCAGCATGCTGATTTGTCCTGTATTCTCCACATTGACAAATGACTCTTTTTTTTTTTTTTTTTTTTTTTTTTTCCCTAAATCTCTTATATCTCTGGTATGATAGGAACATGATTTGAGTTTGTGAAAAAATGTATGTGTAATAATGGAAACTATGAATATTGAGCTGATGCTCATATTGCTATATATCATATACCATATTAATATACATCAGTCTGGGGAAGTCAGTGACACGTCCCATCACTTGAGGAAGAACAATTGTATTATTATATCTCTTTTCAAACTTCAGAATTTTCTGAAATGGACAGGTGAGAGAAGTCCCCGGGAAATGGATGGTTGAGATAAGAATTACATGATTTTTGAAGCTCACAGGTGGTGCTGTATTTGGCCTTGTTTCCTGGGAGTCTGCTAATTTTACATGGAAATTACTTTTCTCATCTGGGTTTTGCAATGGTCCTGCTATATCCCTCACCCAAAGGCTGGAACGTACTCTGTGAAAGAAAGGTTTGGACCGTTTCACTGCAAAACTGAAAAAAAGGGCTGTGGAGCATCTACAAAATGATATTTTCCAAAGTATCGGCCAAACTGGACTAGTTTCACAGGAATGGCAAATGTAAATTCCTAACACGCAAACATCTGATTTGCCAAACTTGACACTTGAAGGAATGAAAGCACTAAAACTTCTCTGCTAAGCCAATGTAGAAATTTTGACTTGGCTCCACTGCTTGTTTTTCACTGGTCAAGGCTTTTGATCCATTTTTGTTGTTGTTGAAGCTCTCCCAAAATTATTTTCGGCAGATATTGCCGTGGAAAACCTCAGCCCAAATGGTTAAAGTTTATCAAAGTTACAAGTTAGTGAAACACTCCCGGGGAGGTGTGAGGCAGCTTCAGTGGTAGAGAGCTCCACCAGATGTGCCTCTCATAAAAAATGTTTCGGGGAGGTGGGCAAGGGAAACCAAAACCTCTGGCCTGGGGTTATTGGGCGAGCTTCTTTGCAGAGCTCTGCCAGGTTTTAATTGTCGGACATTTTCCTCTTAACATAATCTGTACGTTTGATGCACATTTTTTGAGCCATATAGGTTAAGACTCAGGATCTTGACATGGAAAGATGACGGAGGAAGAATCCATAGCTGTCCACTGAGGACGTGCTGGATATCTCCAGGGACAGGTTCAGAGAGAACCATTTATCACTCAGCCACGCAGAGAGCTGTCACCTTCGTTCTTCTCTGTATGCATCTTTCTTTAGCCGTTAAAATGAAATGGCCGTGGTTTCAGAAGGGGCAACCTTTGGTAAGAGTGAAAAATCAGTTTCAGCAGGGGAAAAAGTTTCACATAATTCACAGCTCTGATGAAAATTACTTTAAATGTGGCTCTTCTACTCTACATACCAGTACAAAGAGAATTTATTACCATACTTCGCCCTGGTCTGCTTTCCACCAAAAGGGATGATTTTTCACGGGCCGATGCTGATGGCGTTCCACACCATAGTACTGGGAGCGGAAGGTGAAAGGCAGAATCAGAGTATGGCACAACTCCTCTGCCTTAGGGCTGAAAGGTTGACAGTTTTGAGTGGTTGGATTAAAGCTGACTACAGAGAAGAAACCTTATTTAAGTGCATTAAAAAGAATGGAAATATTAAATCAAAAAAAAATCTCAATATAAATAATTACAGCATTCATAGGCAGAAGGCTTCAGAAAACAAATTACAGACAACAGTGTGGGCAGCACTGGATTGTTCTGGTGAACAAAAAATAAATACGAATCATACACAGCATAACTGGATGTCTGAGAAAAGACCGTACCTGAAACAATTACTAAAGAACAAGGGCGAATATGGTAATACCTTATCACTAATAGCAATGAAAAGCTTAAAGAATTACACAAATCAATGACTACAAACAATGCCAGTAGGGACCCCAGACAGTACACTTCACCTACAGTAACACCAGGGGCTAGTTAGTTGAGCTGAGGTTCCCCGCAGAGACATTTTAACCTCAAGTAACCTGGGGAACTAATTGGTTGACCTCTAATAACCCCGTGGGGGGTCCCCAGAGAGGGAGTTTGACCTCAAGTAACCCCGGGGACTAACTGGTTGACCTCTAATAACCCCGAGTTCCCCAGAGACAGAGTTTGACCTCAAGTAACCCCGGGG
>NW_009648637.1:0-460 GCF_000708025.1 Charadrius vociferus
CAGCCGCTCCTCGACGACGCAGGGCAATAAAGGTGCCTACACCCCAAAAACGCTTCCTGCGCGCCCAGGGAGGGACACACATACACACCCCTTCCCCCTCCAGGACTGGCCCATGGCCGGGAGGTCCCGGGGAGGCAGGTGGAGGGACTCTCCCCACCTCCTATGGCCCACCAGCACCCCCTACACCCCCCCAGGACCCTCCCAGGGGAAGGAGGGACCCCTACCACCACCCCCAGGACTGTCCCCTGGGAGGGAGGGCCTGGGTAGGTGGGCAGAGGGACCCCCACCACGCTGGGATGGCACCCCAGCACTGTCCTGTGGGGAGGGGAGTGCTGGGAAGGTGGGTGGAGGGACCCCTGCAGCCCCCCAGGACCGTCCTGGGGGAGGGGGTGCCCAGGCAGGCAGGTGAAGGAACCCTTCCCAGGCCCCTGCCTCCCCCAACTGCCCCTTGCAGCCCCCC
>NW_009648637.1:779-1274 GCF_000708025.1 Charadrius vociferus
CCCACTATCCCCTGCTGGCCCCCAGCACCGCTCAGGGGGAGAGGGGCCCCAGGTAGGCAGGCGGAGGGACCGTCACCCCCTGTCACTCCCCAAGGCCGTTCCATAGAGGGGGGGGGAGGGAGGCTGCCACCCCCCAGCACCTTCTCTCTGTCCCTTCCCCACCCCCTGCTGCCCCCCAGCACTGTCCTGCAGGGAGGGAGGCCCCAAGTAGGCACGTGGAGGGACCCCTGCAGCCCCCCAAGACCATCCCCAGAAGGAGGGAGGGTGCCAGCCCCAAGGGACGGGGCTTTTCCCTCCCTGTGCCCCCTAGGACAGCAGAGCCATTACCAAAGAGGGGGTTTATTGCCGGGGGGGTGGGTGTGTTGGGGGGGGATCTGGCTCAGGGGCAGGCGGAAGGGGGCTGGAAGGTGTGGAAGCGTTCGTGCGGCCGCTCGTGGGTGAGGAGCCGCAACCGCAGCGTGTCCACTGCCTGCTCTAGGCCCGGCTCCGGCGACA
>NW_009648637.1:1364-1974 GCF_000708025.1 Charadrius vociferus
GTTCCTCCTGCGGGGAGAGGGGGTTCAGGCATGGGGAGGGGGCTGCCTGACCTCTGCCCGCACAGGCAGGGGTCCCTGCCTGCCCTGGCCCCGTGCACTGCGCGGAGTCCTTGCCTGCTCCTGTAGCTGCGGCCCCATCTTCTCCTCCCAGCAACGGATGCGTTGGGAGAGCTCTGTCTCCTGCGCGTACTTCTGAGAGTTGGCGATGAACAGCTCCTGTGGGGAATCAGGGCATGGTTTGGGTGGGAAGGGACCGTTAAAGGCCATTGAGTCTCCCCCCTGCCTGGGCAGGGCCACCTCCCCCCAGCCCAGGTTGCTCTGAGCCCCGTCCAACCTGGCCTTGAACACCTCCAGGGATGGGGCAGCCACAGCTTCTCAGGGCAACCTGCACCGGGGGCTCATCACCCTCACGGCCAAGAATTTCTTCCTCAGATCTACATCTTCATCTCCCCTCTGTCAGTGTCAAACCGCTCCCCCCCGTCCCACGGCTCCCCTCCCTGATGCAGAGTCCCCCCCAGCTCTCCTGGAGCCCCTTTAGGCACTGGAAGGGGCTCGAAGGTCTCCCCAGAGCCTTCTCTTCTCCAGGCACCCCAACTCCCCTGCCACCCAC
>NW_009648637.1:7100-7848 GCF_000708025.1 Charadrius vociferus
CCAGTTTCCCCCCCAAGGCACAGGAAGGGCTCTGCAGCCAGTGGGGGCAAGGTTTAGTGCAGCCGGATCTCAGGTCTGCTTTTTTAAAGAGGAATAGCTGCGAAACCTCGAATCTCCTGCCATTCCTAAACTGGAGCATCTTTCTGCAGCCCCGAAAGCCGGGCTCTCCTGGTGCTGCCCATGCCCCTCTGCCGTGAACCCCCCCGGCACAGATCTGCCACGCGGGGCTCTGGTTCCTCTCCCTCCCATGTATTTGCCTCCGTCTCAGCTCCCCAGCGAGGCGTCCTGCCGCTTTCCAGCCCAAAGCCCACCCAGGGGGCCCGTACGGCGCGGGGCACGACAGCACGTTTGCCTGTGCTCAGCCCTAGCCGGGGACAGCCAGAGCCGCAGGCTGGGAGGGAAATGCCACCTCCCCGACAGGCCCACCGTGCCACGCTTACCTGCGAACGTCGGCCCTTTCCTCCTGGTTTTCCTGCTGTCAGCAACATTGTCGACTGGGGGAACCAGAGAGGATTAAAGTTAAAACCAGTCGAAGGTGCCGACCCCCTGAGTGCCCCCGGGGATGCCAGCAGGGAGAGCAGGCGGGCGAGGGCTGGCGGCAGCAGGCAGCCCCCCACCAACAGCACCACCGACCCCGTCTGCTGCCCTCACAGCACGCAACAAGCCAGTTGTCACCTCCAGAGCCACCTCCTTCCCCCAGAGGTGGGCTGGCCGTTCCCGGGACAGCCACCACCCGCTCCAGTTCCAG
>NW_009648637.1:9022-10144 GCF_000708025.1 Charadrius vociferus
AGGTGCCGCCCCCCTGAGTGCCCCCGGGGATGCCATCAGGGAGAGCAGGCGGGCGAGGGCTGGCGGCAGCAGGCAGCCCCCCACCGACAGCACCACTGACCCCGTCTGCTGCCCTCACAGCACGCAACAAGCCAGTTGTCACCTCCAGAGCCACCTCCTTCCCCCAGAGGTGGGCTGGCCGTTCCCGGGACAGCCACCACCAGCTCCAGTTCCAGCAGCTCCCCGGCTCTAAGGCAGCCTGCTCCCTTTGGAGCGGGAGCGAGGGGCACCATGGCACAAGGCCACCTTGGCAGTATGGGAGCGGGGGGACTCCTGCATGGACCTCTCCTCCTCCCCGCAGCCACCCCTCGCAGTACAGCCCACCTGCCGTTATATTCCGACTGCTATTACTTGACACTCTCTCCGTGTTTGCTGTAAACACGTCCTGTTTAACTCCCTGCCAAGGCAGAGAGCTCCAGCCAGCTGCTTCTGTCTCGGATAACTCGCCCCTTTCCGCTCAGAGCTTTGGTTAAGGGACAAGCCTGGGTGAGGAGATCCTGGAGCAACAAATGCGATTCACATCCCACTGGGTGAATGGGATGGAGCTACCTGGGCAGCTCCAGAAACACCAAGACCAAAGCAGAGACACCGGCAGGATCAGAGCCACTGCTGAACAGGGCCGGACAGGACAGGAGTACCCACAGAGGAAGGGATTGGGTAAGGTGTGTCCTGACAGAGAAGGCTCCCGCTACGAGCTTGGCCAGATCCTCTGGGAATGCCACAGCCATGATACTCACAGGCTGCAGAGAACCATTTCATGAAGTCCTGGAGCTTCCTCGGTCCCTTCCTCTTCCGCTTGCCCCCGACCATGTCGTCCACACCGTGTGGAACCAGGAAGGGCCTCCCTGCAGGCAGGCATAGAATCACAGAATGGTTTGGGTGGGAAGGGACCTTCAAAGGCCATCGAGTCCCCCCCTGCCCTGGGCAGGGCCACCTCCCCCCAGCCCAGGTTGCTCCGAGCCCCGTCCAACCTGGCCTTGAACACCTCCAGGGATGGGGCAGCCACAGCTTCTCGGGGCGACCTGCCCCAGGGGATCACCGCCCTCATGGCCAAGAATTTCCTCCTCACATCTCATCTCCATC
>NW_009648637.1:10353-11743 GCF_000708025.1 Charadrius vociferus
CCCCCGAGCTGGAGGCAGCACTGCAGGGGGGTCTCCCCAGAGCAGAGCGGAGCGCAGCAGAGGGGCAGAATCCCCCCTCGCCCTGCTGGCCACGCTGCTGGGGATGCAGCCCGGGATGCCGGGGGCTCGCTGGGCTGCCAGCACCCATTGCCGGCTCATGGTCAGGCAGAGATCAGCAGCCCCACGAGGTGCAAGTGGCACGGGGTGCGATGGGGAACGTCGTGTGCTGCTGATTTAAGCACAGCCCAGCCACCCCCAGGGCTCCAGGATGAGGCAGTTGCCCCTCACTGATCATGGGGCTGGGAAAGACTCCCCGTGGCTCTGAGGACGCTGAAGGATAAGCGGCTGGAAAATAAGCCTTATTGCTCCTGCGGAGCTGGGTCCTGACCCACCCAGAGCAAACCAAAACCTGGGGAGCAGCCCCTCTTCCCCAGTTCCCCCTCAAATACCTTTCTTAAATGGTTTGTCCTCAGAGTCAGCAAAGGGGTCGAGGCTTTTCCACGGATCCAGCATCTCCTGGTGGAGGAGTGAGCAGGGATGAAGCCAGCAGAGCTCTGAGCCACCCTGCTCCCGGCAAAGCTCCCTGCAGCACCATGGGGTGGGCGCACAGGAGACACCAGGCCCAGTGGGTCAACCCACCATGGGCACCAGCGCAGCATGGAGCACAGCAGGGAGGGCAGGGATGTCCCAGGGCTTCCCACAGCGTTCCACACAGACTCAGAGAGGCTCCCCAGCTCTGGGCCCCCCTACCTTGATGTGTGCTGCAGGGTCCTCAGCAGGGGCTCGCTCTCGTAGCATGTAGCCCCTCGCCCGGGGCGCACTCTGGCAGAGACAGAATGAGGCAGTGAGTTTCCCGCAGCAGCAGGCGGTGAAGCACGGCGCAGCGGTGCTTTGGGGAAGGGGCCAGGCAGAGACATGGCCCCCACACCTACCCTCTGCGCCTCAATGTGTTCATTAGCAGCAGGAGTCATTTCCACATCGTCCTCCAGGGCCTCAGGCATGTCATCCCCTCTGCTGTTGTCATCATGGGGTCCGACAGCACCTGGCAAGGGAACAAAAGGGTCAAACACCATAAAAGCTTCTGTGAGACCCCAGTTCATAGAATCACAGAATAGTTTCAGTGGGAAGGGACCTTTAAAGGCCATCGAGTCCCGCCCCTGCCCTGGGCAGGGCCACCTCCCCCCAGCCCAGGTTGCTCCGAGCCCCGTCCAACCTGGCCTTGAACACCTCCAGGGATGGGGCAGCCACAGCTTCTCGGGGCGACCTGCCCCAGGGGATCACCGCCCACACAGGAAAGAATTTCTTCCTCAGATCTCATCTCCATCTCCCCTCTGTCAGTGTCAAACCGTTCCCCCTCGTCCCACGGCTCCCCTCCCTGACCCAGAGTCCC
>NW_009648637.1:11815-12508 GCF_000708025.1 Charadrius vociferus
GCCTGTGCTGAGGCCCCCGAGCTGGAGGCAGCACTGCAGGGGGGTCTCCCCAGAGCAGAGCGGAGCGCAGCAGAGGGGCACAATCCCCCCCCTTGACACCCCCGAGCCCTTCTCGACAGGGCTGCTCTCCATCCCTCCATCCCCAGCCTGTGCTGGGACCGGGGGCTGCCCCGACCCGGCTGCAGGACCCTGCGCTTGGCCTGGTTGAACCTCATGAGGTTCATTTCCACCCCATCTGCCGCAGAGTTCCCCTGAGGAGTTTCCCTCGCCATGGCGAGATGAAGCTGCTGAGAGCACCAGACCACCTTGATGCAACAGAGGGCAGGAGCAATCCCCCCCAGCAGCAGCTGCCCAAACACAAACACACAGCCCAGCCTGACCAGACAGACAGGCAGGAAGGACAAACAGCCGAATCTCCCCTCACCCTGCCCACCACGCATGTCTCACCTCTATCTTCAGAGAAACTCAGCATCAGGACAGGGGTCCCACCACTGCCGAGGACGCCGAACGCTGCTCCTGCCAAGGTGACAGAGGTGAGAGGTCACAAGTGGCCCCGGCAGGCAGGACTCACACTGTGCTGCCCACGGCTATCCCAGAGCAGTGTCAGCACTGCCCCTTCCCACCAGCGCCGGCTGTGGGCAGTCCCCTCCTCCCCAGCCAGGGAGCAGGCAGGGCGGAGGAGCGCACGACACC
>NW_009648637.1:13193-18389 GCF_000708025.1 Charadrius vociferus
GGGCAGGACCCGGCACTTGGCCGTGTTGAACCTCACACCACTGCCCTCGGCCCATCGATGCAGCCTGGCCGGACGCCTCTGCAGAGCCTTCCTACTCTCCCGCAGATCAACACTCCCACCCAACTTCGTGTTGTCTGTGAACTTACTGAGAGTGCACCAGCCCCAGTACCGAGTGCTGGGAAACACCACTTGTGACCGGCCACCAACTGGATTTAACTCCATTCACAACTCTTTGGGCCCAGCCAGCCAGCCAGTCCTTTACCCAGTGAAGAGTACACCCGTCCAAGCCATGAGCAGCCAGTTTCTCCAGGAGAGTGCTGTGGGAAACGGTGCCAAATGCTTTACTAAAGTCCAGGTAGACAACACCCACAGCCTTTCCCTAATCCACTAAAACTCTGGCAACAAAGGCCCTGCTGTTCTGGCAGGCAGTTTTTCTGGAGTCGGGCAGCAGAGGCAAGCCGTACGCACATCTCACCCCAGGGAGCTGGGCTCTCTGGAGGGAGGCGGGCAGCAGAGCACCCCAGGGTGCCCCCCACCCCCCAGTGCTGCCCTCTGGCCGGCAGCTCTGCAGCACCCCAAGCTCCCCATACCTGCCGTTCTGCCGGGGCTCCCTTCGCGCTGCCGCTCTTGCAGGCCAGTGGGGGAGAGCCCCCCCAGCTCGAGCAGGAAGGCTCCGGTGGCGTGAGGGGTGCAGGTGTTCATCCGGAAATCCCTCCGGCTGGCCAGGATCTCTCCTTTCCGGCTAAGGGCAAAAAACATGTCAGGGGAACACCGAGACCAGGCTCTGCCCTGTCCCGCTGGGAGGCCGGGGAGGGGGGCACTGGCCACTTGGGATGGGAACCCCACTGGGGTGTCCCAAAAGCCCCCCTGCTCCAGGACAGTGGGGAATCAGCCCCAGCCCTCCCACTGGCTGTTCTCAGCAAAGTCCTGCCTGGATTTCCCAGTGCAGCCCCAGCTCGTCCCTCCCTGGGGACCCTCCTGCCCCACCATCACCACAGGACCCCACGCCTCCCAGCTCTCCAGGCCCCGTGGGATTATCCGGCCTGCCATCCAGTTTAAACTGGAAAGGCACTACTTCCTCGGAGAGCCCGACCCTACTACAGCAACAGAGAGGCCCAGCGAAACCCATGGGGGTTGCTGAGGAGCACGGCAAGGGGGTTTCACCTCAACAGAGGGTTGTCCCTCTTCTCAGCTTCTTCTGGGAGGACCAAAGACATTGGAGTCAAGGGAACGATGTCCACAGCCTGCAAAGGCAAGGTGGCAGGAGAGCGGCAGGGCAGGACAGAGCCTGGGGAAGACACCCAGCATGGCACAGCACTGCCCAGGTGCCACTGTCCCCGCAGAACCTGGCCGGGACAGCAGCTAGCCCCAGGCACCTGTGGGATTCATCTGGGGAAACCCTGACGTGTGGAGGGACCGAAAAGGAGAAGAGCTTCTCTTACATTGGGCTGCTGATCGTTCCTCATGTCCACGTTTGCCTGGCTGCTGTCCCCGATGTCATCCAGGGAGAGGAACTGCCAAGAGAGCCCCACCAGTGGTGACCCCAGCTCGGCCTGCTTGGCCATGCTGCCACCGGGGGACCCTAACTGGTGCAGGGGGACAGACACGGGGCGCACTCATGGCTGTAGCCCGCAGGCGGGACAGACCCAGCTGCAGAGACAGCGGAGCTGCAGCTCTTGAACCACCGTAGCGGGACAGGAGCGGGGCGGGGGCGTGCAGCACTGCGAGGGCAGCGCCCAACGGGCAGGAGGAAAGCGAGGAAGGAAGGTGCCCGCTCGCACGGAAAGGGTCCAGCCCAGACAGCTGCCGCATGCCTTGGGGACAGAGTCCTGAGGGACAGCCTGAGCTAAGGATCACCAGAAGGCAGGCTAAGCCCCAGGGTGGAGGGCGGAAGGTCCCACTGCACAGGGGATGCTCTTCACAGCGCAGCACAGGGGCTGGCTCTTCTCCAGGAGGGCTGTGAGGCGGCAGGTCACATCCCTTGGAGGCCAGGACAGCAGTGTCATGACAAAAAGCTCCCAAAGAGCTCCTGCCGTGCCCGGGGCTGAAGGGGGGATGTGCTGCTAGGGCAGGGCAGGAGAGCGTACACAGGACATGGCCTCCATGGTGGCAGTCAGAAAGGGGAGAGTGTTGGGGGCACCCCCGCTGCCTGCAGCCCCCTTGCAGCCGAAACCAGTGCTGCCTGTGCCCACAAGCCTCTGAGCGCTCCGCTCCCCGCACCGGGGCACCCCCGCCCCTCTCACCTCCTCCTCCTCTTCCATCCCAAAGGTCGCGTCAGTGTCTTTGCCGTCCTGCCCCAGCGAGCTGGGCAGCTTTTCCCGCCTGAACCAGGGAGCAAAACACAGGGTCAGGATCTGCCCGGGGCAGCAGCAGCTTCCCTCCAACCCCGCCGCAGCCTCTCGAAGCGGGAGCATCCCACGGTGCTACAGAGAGCACGGAGAGGTGACAGCATGGCCATCAGCACTACCGGACAGCCACGCCATCACCATGCTCCCCTGACAAGAGCAAACTAACACGCTCTTGGTGCTTCTCTGCGCCTGCCCAGGAAGGCGGTGGGGGGCTGCAAAGGAATTGGGGCTTGCGGGAAGAGAGGATCCAGCCTGCCCGACAAACCCATCTGGAACAAAAACATCCTGCCAATTCCAGCTTGGAAGACCTGTTACAGGAGGGAACGCTTCACTTCAGTCCCACAGCACAGGAATAATTGTCAGAGACTTTTGGAAACCTCCGCAGCAGCTTCATGTTGCTCCAGCCCAAGCGGAGGATCTCTCAGGTCCTCTGCCTCAACCTCCCCGAAAAAACAGCAAGATCTCCTACAGGTGGGGCTCATGGCTGGGCAAAGCAGAGGCAGAACGGTTCTCTCGGGAAGCTCATTTGCATGGTTGGAGCCAAGCAGTTGTTTGGAGTGAGGTGCAGCACAAAAACCTCATCTTTCCCCAAATCCCCAGGCTGAGCGCAGACAGGAGGTGCGTTAGACAACCTCTCCTCACTGGGGAGCATGTTCAGAGCCGGTGCCCGGCACATTACACGAGGCAACTTGAGAGCGGCAGCGGCAGAGCCCCACTCTCAGCAACAAGGGGAAAGATAAATCACAAGCTACTTTGCCACACAGGACAGTTTCTTGCCCACTAAGATTTACTCTGCAGGACGCTAGTCATTGCCCTCTCCTTACGCAACAGCAAAGCACTGCAGCAATAAAACCACAGGACGATGCCACTGGAAGACGCGTGGGGACGAGCATCACCCCAGGCCCTCTGGGCTGAAGAAGTCCCGCCAGGGGCCTCTCCCGCAGCCACAAAAATCATTTTGCTGCAAAGAACTTTTTACAGGACTGGAGACTGATCCTGCAATAGGTTTGTTTGGGTTTTTTAAAGAGAGAAAAGCAAGGCTCAGAGCGGGAGTGGGACCATGGACCTTTCTGCAGGTTCTCTCTGCATGCAGGGGCACAGCTTCATCCCCAAAAGAGGACGCACAGCTCGTGCGCTCTCAGGACAGGAGTGACTGAACCTCATCAAGAAAGAGAGTGGGGAAGGGCTTGGGCCTTACCGCAGCGCAGAGGGCAAGAGCAGCAAGGCAGGAGCACGCAGCGGCATTTTCTACTGAGGCAGAGAAGACACACTGGAAGGCAGCAGCCCTGAGCCCCAGCAAAGCTCCCTCCCCAGGGCCAAGGCTCTACTCACTTTTTGTTGGAGATGAAGTCGAGCGTCTGGTAGACCAGCGAGTAGAGATACTCCACCTGCAAAACAGCGACCAGACTCTTGCAGAAGGAGAAAGCAGCTCCCAGAAAAGCTACTCCGGCTGATGCCGGGAGGAACCACCACCCTCTTCTTATCTCCAGGCAGCTGGAGTTCAATTCAGTGGTAATCTCATTATTCTTTTCACTTTGTGAGCCATTCTGAGGCCAGATTTGGGGAAGCAGGGTTTTGTATTCCACCCTCTAGAAAAGAAGAGTGCTGAAAACAAAGTTCTTGCTCTTTTCCAGGCTGTCAACCCCAACAGGTTGAATTTAGGAATTTTAAGTTTATATCCTTTCATTTCCACAAGTCACTGTTATATTCAAGTCTCTCAAAATCCCAGAGCAGCCCCCATGGAGCTTGGGCTCAGGACCTGGCTGAGGGATGGCCGAACGGACAGGGTGACAGGACCAGGGCCACCTCTCACCTTCCTGCTGTAGATGCAGGCGGAGCCCTGGATCAGCAGGGCCGCCTCAGTGAAGTTCATGGTGGTTTTGCCGTTGTCAAAGGAAATGCAGATTTGATCCAGCTGCAAAACAAGCAAAAGAAGGAAAACAAAAGGCTGATTTGCAGGCTGAACTGGAGGGTAGGCACAGGGAGAGCCAAGGCCGCCAGCAGTGCAGTGGGGGCGCAGACAGAAAGCCGCCCTGCGCCGGCACGGTCCCCCCCACCCCACGCAGGGGATGTAGGGCCCCCCCTTACCTCCTCCAGGTACTCCCCGAGCTGGGCGGCCACGTCCACCTCCCAGTTCTTGGTGAGGTCACGGATGGGCTGCAGGAGGTGCAGGAAACGTGACTCCACCTCCTCCATGGTGGCAGCTCCCAGCAGAGGAGCTCACCGCTGGCTCGACTCCCAGCAGTGTTTAAACTGGCTTAAACCACTCCTTTCTCAACAGATGATGCCACGGGTGACATCTGAGGGTTGCAGGTCACGGAGAGCAGGGCACAGGTGACGTCTTGCGATGGCAGTGTAGAAACCTGAAGTCAACTAGATTGCAACAGAAAAAGGTCATTTTTCCAAAGTCAGACTGGACGGGGCTCTGAGCAACCTGATCTAGTTGAAGGTGTCCCTGCCCAGGGCAGGGGTTGGACTAGATGGACTTTAAAGGTCCCTTCCCACCCAAATCGTTCTGTGATTGCATGATTCTAAGAAACAGAAATTTCCGTACACACAGAATAACAGAATCAATTAGGTTGGAAAAAACCTTAAGACCTTTAAGATCATCAAGTTCAACCATTAACCCAGCACTGCCAACTACTAAACCATGTTCCTCAGCGCCACGACTACACATCTTTTAAATCCCTCCAGGGATGGTGACTCCACCATTTCCCTGAGCAGCCTGTTCCAGTGCTTGACAACACTTTTGGTGAAGAAATTTTTCCTAATATCCATCCTAAACCTCCCCTGGTGCAACCTGAGACCATTTCCTCTCATCACAGAATCACAGAACAGTTTGGGTGGG
>NW_009648637.1:18413-21034 GCF_000708025.1 Charadrius vociferus
GGGCAGGGCCACCTCCCCCCAGCCCAGGTTGCTCCGAGCCCCGTCCAACCTGGCCTTGAACACCTCCAGGGATGGGGCAGCCACAGCTTCTCGGGGCGACCTGCCCCAGGGGATCACCGCCCTCATGGCCAAGAATTTCCTCCTCACATCTCATCTCCATCTCCCCTCTGTCAGTGTCAAACCGCTCCCCCCCGTCCCACGGCTCCCCTCCCTGACCCAGAGTCCCCCCCAGCTCTCCTGGAGCCCCTTTAGGCACTGGAAGGGGCTCTGAGCTCTCCCCTTTTTGGCCTTCTCTTCTCCAGGCTGAACCCCCCCACCTCTCCCAGTCTGTCCTCCCAGCAGAGGGGCTCCAGCCCTCCCAGCATCTCCGGGGCCTCCTCTGCTCCGCTCCAACAGGTCCATGTCTTTCCTATAAGAAATATTTTTTACTCTGAGAGAACTGACAGCAGTTTCTGCACACTACAGTGCCCTATTAATTTCCATACATGCAGGGAACAGAGGTAGCTTGGACATAGCTGGACTACAATAGAAATACAGCAGTTTGGAAGGGCACTGTGTAGCTGTGAAGAACTAGATAAATATTTTTTTTTTCCTGTAGAAACCTGTCCGTGCTCCATCCCAGGTAATGATAATCTGCCTTCCTGAAACTCCTGCTGTGCACGTGGTGATGTTTTTCGGTACCCGCTGTCTGGCTGCTGCTCCTGTTCACGGTGGCCTTGGCTGATTTCCAAATAAAGCTGATAGGGTTCTTCTCCCGCTCCGGTCTCGGGGCCTTTTTCCATATCAACATTTCCGTATCAAACAGCCGCCTCTGCTTCGCTACACGGGCACTGTGGCTTGCTTGAGTCACCCGTGGAACTGAGTTTTTCTGTGCATATTATAAATGAAATTCCAGTCAGTTCTTGTAAAGCTCGGTAATAGAGCTGTGACTTCATGCTCATGTCTTAGAGCATAACTGTGTGTAATCGTGTTGTAATCTTTATTGCAGTTCACTTCTGATGGATTGGAAGCTCTCTGAGCTAGGGATTATATCACCAGTTAAGGTGATTATCAGTAATTTGCTTTTCAGACTTTGAGAATTAAGTAAAGCTTAGAAAATCTTCCTTTTTTTTTTTTCTTTATTTTTCTTTCCCAGAGCTTAAAATAATTTTAAAAGTCAAAAATTTGACAAAGATGATGTGAGGAAAATCCATTCTCTAGAAATGATAAGGATTCTCTTTGGCAGTAACAGCTTTCTGTGATTTTTTTTTTTTCCCTTTGCAGCTGGAACTCATGTCGGGGAAAGGGTCCTCTTCCTCCCTCCACCCCACCCCGGGGGTCTGGGGGCTGCTCCAGATCCTTACACTCCCCTCCCCAGAGCACCACAGCAGAGATTTGCCCGCGCAGATCTCCCCTCCCTGCAGCAGGCAGGCGTTCATCTCCTTTCCACGTAGCCAGGCTGGGTCTGGCAGCTGCTGGGCTCTTTCTACTGCTGCTCCATTCCCAGTTTCATGAGGAAACTGGGATGCCAGCGTACAGGGAGAGCTAGCTGGACCTCCCCGGCCAGTGCCTTGATGAGTGGGGGGGCTCCCAGTTCTCCCGCGCCACGTTTATGGGACGGGGGAGGCTTCATCCCCACTGTCACTGTCCCATTTCCAGGGCTGTATGGGAGAGATGGCATCCTACCGGCTCGTAAAGTGCTGCGCCTCAGCGGGAAGGGGCTGTGGGAGCAACTACGGGATTTTCCCACCTTGCTGTGGCTCAGTCCCCACTTGGGTTTGGATACGGAGCTGGGGATGGAGTTGCTCTGCCTCCTCGGCATCTTCGCCTCCTTCGGCGCCTTGCTGTTCGAGCCCCTGCAGGACAGCCTGCTCTTCGCCCTGCTCAGGATGCTCTATCTCTCACTCTACCAGGTAGGAAATTGGTGGGGATTGGGAGAGGGGGTCTTGCGGTGCCCTGGTGGGGTCAGAGCTGGGTCCTAGGAGGGCGGGGGGGTGATGTTGTTGCGTTAGTGTTGTCCTACAAGCTCATAGCATGCTCAGCTTCCTTCCTCGTGGAGCAGGGGAAGGTGCTGGCAGCTCCCTGGCTCGTGTACAGGGATATAACCCCATCCTTGTGCCTTTCTGGGATGAAATCCCCCCCAGACTTGCCTGCAAAGCTGATTCTTGCACTGCTGCGCATGCAGCTCCTTCCCCTGCCCACCCGAAGCCTCGCTAAGCGCTCCCTGGGGCCCTTTCCCCACATCCCGTGAGAGCTCTGTGCCCGCCAGCTACAAATCCGCCCTCCTGAGCCGTATGCGCTTGCTGCTGGGGCTTCAGCTTTGTGTGGAGGAGCTCGGGTGAGTCAGTCTGCTGGCGCAGGCGGTGGGGGGAGGAAGGTTTCTCTTCCCTCTGAAACCAGGGGAATTAAAGAGTAAAAAACCGCCTGTGCTTGGAAATCCCTCTAAGGCTGGGTGGTTCTTGGCCCAGGGAGGAGCTCTCCTGCCCTGCCAGAAGACAGCCCAGTGCCAGTAGCCCTCACCGGTCCCTCCTGCCAGAGCTCGGGCTGTGCTCAGCACCAGTGGCTGCAGGGTGTGGGGCTGGGGGGCCGGCAAAGCGAGGGGCCAGCCATGGGAGCGGGGGTTCTCCTGTTCTGGGGGGCTG
>NW_009648637.1:21196-21583 GCF_000708025.1 Charadrius vociferus
CCTCGCTGCCTCGGCAGGCAGAGGAAGCAGCACCCACGGCTGCGCAGGGCTGGAAAGCTCTGGGTGATTCACATCAGCGGGGACTCTGTCTCCCAGCGTGGCTGTAAGGGCGCTGTGCCACAGCGTGCATGGCTCTGCCTCTTCCTGGCCCCGTGTGCCAGATGGACCTTCCTTTCCTCACTCCCTTTTATCACAGAATGGTTTGGGTTGGCAGGGACATTTAAAGGCCATCTAGTTCAACCCCCTGCCATGAACAGGGACACCTTCAACTGCATCAGGTTGCTCAGAGCCCCATCCAACCTGACCTGTAAACCCCTCTGATCATCTCCGGGGCCTCCTCTGGCCCCGCTCCACCAGGTCCACGTCTCTCCTGTGCTGAGGCCCCCG
>NW_009648637.1:21986-22657 GCF_000708025.1 Charadrius vociferus
CGGGGTTCCAGGCGGTGCTGGTGGCCCCCCTGCGCCTGCTGAAGTGGCGGTCCACGGCCTGGCGTCCCCACGACAGTGTCACCTTCTGGCTGGTGCGCTGGCTCCTCTTCCGGCTGATGTTTGCCTCTGGCGTGGTGAAGCTGACCAGCCGCTGTCCCACCTGGTGGGGGCTCACAGGTGAGGGCTGTCACGGGCTGTGGGGTGTCACAGGTTTTCGGGCACCCCCCACCAGACAGGGGGAGTGGGACATTGCCCTGAGCCTCAGGCTGTGCCTCCCGTTCCCCAGAGGGGGCTGTGGGGCTGCCGGCACCTCTCCCTTAATGGGCACGGCTCTCTGCCTGCTCTGCCTGCTCCGAGCTGCGTCCCTGCGCCCTTCTCTGCACCCCTGACCTCTCCTGTGCCCCCCAGCTCTCACCTATCACTACGAGACCCAGTGCATCCCCACACCAGCCGCCTGGTTTGCCCACCAGCTGCCCGTCTGGTTCCAGAAGTTCAGTGTGGTGGCCACCTACGTCATTGAGATCGCCATCCCACTCCTCTTCTTCGCGCCCATCCGCCGCCTCCGGCTCTTCGCCTTCTACAGCCAGGTGAGTGGGCCGAGCCGGGCCCCCCGCTCCTGCTCCAGGTGCCGTGGGGCTCCCCGGGGGCTGGGGCCCGGCTCGGGCCCGCGG
>NW_009648637.1:22786-23664 GCF_000708025.1 Charadrius vociferus
GTCCTGCTGCAGGTCCTCATCATCCTCACGGGGAACTACAACTTCTTCAACATGCTCACCATCGTCCTGGCCTTCTCCCTGCTGGATGAGGAGCACGTGGGGCGCTGGCTGGGGCGCAGCAAGAGGAGGCACGCCAGCAGTGAGTCCCTGGGTGCCCTGTTCGGGGAGGTGGGGGTCCCCCTTCCGCCGTGCCCGGAGTTGGGAGGGGACGGGCCGTCATCACTGACCACCCCTGTCCGGGTGTGACAGCGAGAGGCATCGTTCTGGCTGCCCTCTGGCTCGATGCTGTGGGAGCTGTTGCCGACACAGCGGCCTCACCCGCCCCTGGGGCAGGGGTCTGTGCCCGTGGGGTGCTTGAGCCAGGGCTCCTGTGAAGCGGCGTGGTGGCTCCTGCTGTGGGGATGCGCTCAGCGCTTCCCGCTTGCCCTCGCCCTGCCTGGGCTCTCGGGGCGTGCTTTGCCCCCCCTCGGTGCGGCGGTGGGTGGGGCTCGCAAAGCCCCCGGCAGCACCGGGCATTCAGTGGCCCTGCTCTGCGGCAGCCTGGCCCCCCAGCCTGCGGTCCTTCCTCTCCACCCTGCTGGAGCTGAGCACCTACGGCCTCCTGCTCTACTGGAGCGTCCAGTCCTTCGGCCTGGAGATCAACTGGGAGAAGAGACTGCTGGACTCCAAAGTGGGTATGTCACGGCCAGGCCGACGGGGGCTGACAGCCCATTGTCCCCACGGCCCAGCCTGGTCCCCTGCACCCCCCGGGGCAGGAGAGGCTCCTCGCTGACACTGCGGGTTTTCCTTCACTCCAGCCTTCACCTATCACGAGTTCACGACGTGGCTGCGGGCAGTGACCCTGCCGCTGGTGGGGCTGGGCTTCCTCTCGCCCTCCC
>NW_009648637.1:24911-25584 GCF_000708025.1 Charadrius vociferus
TAGCGTCCAAGGGGTTGGTGTGACCCAGGGGCAGGACCCGGCACTTGGCCGTGTTGAATCAAGTTCAACAATCATGTTGGGCGCCGAAGGGGCTGTGGGGAAGGCCTGAACCGTAGGCGGGGACAGGCACTGAGGAGCAGACTCCAGTGGAGCCAAGTGTCCCTGTCCCACTGGCGTGGTCCCCTCTGCGGCACCCTGCCGTCCCCCGTGGGCTTTGTCCCTCTGGAAGGAGCCGATGACCTCAGGAGTCTGGGGGAGCTCTGCCCCAGGACGGCAGGCCTGGGGGGCTCCAGGCTCCACTGCTGGAGGTCCCCCAGCCCACCCTACCCCACCTATCACGAGTTCACGACGTGGCTGCGGGCAGTGACCCTGCCGCTGGTGGGGCTGGGCTTCCTCTCGCTCTCCTGGGAGATCCTCTTGGCCTTGTACAGGTGGGTGTCGGGGTGCTGCCCCCCCTGGGGACCCTCAGCTCTGCCCTGAGGGGCCGAGCAGGAACGGGGCAGCCAGCGCCATCCACGAGGGTGCGATTCCTGCGTGGAGGGACGCTTGGATCTGGCAGGCACTGGGGGAGCTGGTGTGGGGCTCTCGGAGCCCGTGTGGGGTGGAGACCCAGCTTGGGGGTGCTGGGGGAGTTAGGAGGGACTTTCCTCCAGTGTCCTCCAGTGTCGCTCCA
>NW_009648638.1:0-6340 GCF_000708025.1 Charadrius vociferus
GGCACTGGGAAAGTCCCAGACTGCACTTCAGGGAAGCCCTGGGGCGGCCAAGCTGTAGCCACTGGCAGTGAAACGGATTTGTTTGCATTTTCTTTTCTCCCAGTTTGTGCACACATAGCGGAAAGAATGCAGCAAACATACACACTCTCTGAAACCCCTTGTATTGTCAGAAATAAAAGTACCTCCCAGCTGGGAGCCCAAGAAGGACACCATATTACACTCTCAATTCCTTATGATACAATTTTGAGACCTCACACACATTGATTTTTACAGTTTACCTAACCTATTGGAATTCACCATGACATCACTTGTTACCATCCACCATTGAGTGCTTATTCACATGAACTCCCCGTGTAAGTGCACTTATTGATTATGTATTAGCTGAGTTGGCCCTATTTTGTTGATTCTTTGCTGCTTTCAGCCAGTTTGGTCTGGGTTTTCTAACTGCAGACCCTCTTGGACAGGTGAGGTCGCTGTTGGTCAAACGCTCATTCATGTGTCTTCAAAGCCATCTTTACACTCTAACTTTTTCTTAAGTAATGTTCCCTGCTCTTTTTTTTTTTTTGTGCATACCTGCACAGTTTAAATTGGAGCAGAATAGTATTTGTATCCACAAACTTGAGCACGACGTGTTGGGCATACTGGAGCAAAACAGCAGGCTGTGATCTCTACAGTAAGTAAAACTCTTAGACTTGTTAATACCAAACTGATAAATTGTTTCAATATTGGGGTAAAAGAAGAAAATAGGTTTGACAACCAGTTCCACCATTCAATTCCTTTTGTGTCCTGTCTTATGTTTCATACTAAAGCTTTTAAGTTTTTCAATTGGGCTTTTATTGGTTTATTGTCATCTGTGAGACTGAAACAACAAAGTCCTTCCAAATCTCCATGCCCAGGGTTGGCCCTAAGTAACAAGTAATCTATAGCTGCTCTATTTGGCAGGATTTCTTCCCTGTTCGAATGTTGTTCCTCTTGTAGTAAGGCAATCAAAGTGGAATTGGCATATAGAGTTTTTGCTAGTGTACAGGCCACCTTTGTCACTTGAAGGTTGGCATCTAGTGCTACTGCAGGGACTCCCACCAAGGGCAGGCTTAAAGCTTTGCTCAACAGATTTCCATTTGAGTGCTGACCCCTGGGGAAAACCACTAGTTACAGGCCTGCAACTAAACTATGCGCCCTCTGAGCTCTGCCCTTCAGCCAGGCCCCCATCCACCTCACTGTCCACTCATCTAGCCCACACTGCCTAAGCTTACCTATGAGGATGTTACAGGACACAGTGTCAAAAGCCTTGCTGAAGTCGAGGTAGACAACGTCCACTGCTCTCCCCTCTTCCACCCAGCCAGTCATGCCACCATAGAAGGCTATCAGGTTGGCCTAGCATGATTTCCCCTTGGTGAATCCATGTTGATCACTCCATGTTCTCCACTGCCTTGATCTTACTCTGACCTTCCTGCAGCTCTGCTTGCAGCTTTTCTGTGATGTTCTGTGAAAACAAATGCAGAGCAAGTTACTGGCACCTGCCATCGGGTTCAGCTTTTTCCTCTTTCTGTCTCAAAATCACATTCCTTCAGGCACTTCTTTCTGCTTTGCTCCCCAGCTCTGCTGCCGCTGTAACCCGTCCTTCCTGTTGCTCATCTCTGGAGCTTACCAGGCTCTGTGCTTTCAGGGCCTGCAGTACTCCTCGCCTCCTCGCATCCAGGACTCGGGATGTCTTTCCTTGTTTCTGCCCTTCACTCTGTTACCTGGCTCTCCCAGCCTCTCCCAGCTTACAGCCAGTTGCCAACCACCTCTTCTTTCAACCTCCCCTACTCCTCACACTGACCTGCCCCTTCTCTTGCTGCTCTTTCACCTCCTGCCTGAGCTGCTGGTAGGTTTCTCTTAACTCTCCCTGAGTTTGGAGCAGCGTCTCTCATGCTCCTTTTCCAGCAGGACCTGCACAGAAATAAAGAGAAGATGGGTTTAAACTTCCTATACAAAAATTCTGTGGCAAGACTCAAGACTGTTGGGCTCGCACATTCTCAAAGCGTAATGCCACTGGTCCCCCCAGTCATTATCTGCCCCCTTGGAGAAACAGCTTCCTAAGTGAGACTGGCATTATAAATGTGGTCAATCCATGATCCATCTGTGACTGAATCTCCAACAAAACCTTAGTTAGCTAACATGAAAATATGTGTCATTTCCTAAGCGTCTTGTCTTGCTGGTGAGAGTATCCCTCGTCTTCTGCTGTGTCCTATTTGTCTTTCAATAGTGACTATTGCACCTCGCCAGCAGTATAGAAAATGCAAGGCTGCCAGAGGCAGCAGTCTGCATAAAGAGGACTTTGGGAGGAACACAAGGAGGACTCTCAGTGTATGATGGGGTTCCTTTGTAACAGAAGATCTGGGAACAGAATAGCTTACCAGCAAGTGACTTAAAACACAGCCCAGATGGCACCTCTGGTTTACTGCTCAGAAATATGTCAGAGGAGTCCTTAAAAAAATGTTTCTTTTGCCAGCAATCTTGCCATGCCCCTCTCGTCCCCCCTAAACAAAAACCCATCCTCATGAGGATTCAGTCCTACAAACTCAGTTTTGCCTTAAACGTAGTTAAGGCTATAAGCACGCATCAGTGAATATCAAGAGAGGACGGTTAAAGAGAACTGTCAAGATACCCTGAGGTAAGCCTTAAAAAAAAAAAAAAACACAAAAGCAGCACGAAAATATCAACTGAAAGGTGATGCTCCTGCCTGGCTTCCTATGAGAGGTCTCATTCCCAGTCCCAGACATAGCCCTGCTCACCTTTTTCCTCACCAAATTCCACGTAGAAAACATGGAGGGCATGCTCCACGCAGCCCGATATCCAGCCATCTCCCACAGCTCTAGCCTTGCAAAAAACCACAAAACTTCTCCTTTCACACTCTTTACCTCTTGCTTGGCATTGTCCATTCTGGTTCCCCCCTCTTCTCATTGAGCTGCCATGGCAGCATGCTGCTGCTCTGTCCGCAAGACCTCTCACGCCGCCTTTTTGCATTTCCAGTCCTACATCTGGGTTGGGGCAATCCCAAGCACAAATACAGGCTCGGCGGGGAATGGATCAAGTGCAGCCCTGAGGAGAAGGACCTGAGGGTGCTGACTGACGAGAAGCTCAACATGAGCCGGCAATGTGCAATCGCAACCATATCCTGGGCTGCATCAGAAGAAGTGTGGCCAGCAGGTCGGGGAAGTGATTCTGCCCCTCTACTCCACTCTCGTGAGACCCCACCCGGAGTACTGCCTCCAGCTCTGGAGGCCCCAACATAAGAAAGAGATGGGCCTGTTGGAGTGGGTCCAGAGGAGGGCCACGAAGATGGTCCGAGGGCTGGAGCACTTCTCCTAAGAGGAAAGGCTGAGAGAGTTGGGGTTGTTCAGCCTGGAGAAGAGAAGGCTGTCTGGGGAGACATTAAAGCAGCCTTCCAGTACTAAAAGAGGGCCTACATGAAAGATGGAGAGGAACTTCTTATCAGGGAGTGGAGTGATAGGACAAGAGGTAATAGTTTTAAACTGAAAAAGGATAGATTTAGACTAGATATTAGGAAGAAATTCTAACCCTGGGGGTTAGGCAGGCCCAAGGGGTGCGTCGACTAACTCTGCCTCCAGGAAGGCTCTGCCTTGGGAAAAATGCACCACAAGCTGGAGTAGGAGGAGGACACTGCGTGCATTCCACAAGTAGAGAAGCCCAAGCTTTTCCAAGTACGGCACCAAGGCAAGCAGGAGAAGGTTGGACTCTCCCTCAAGAGTGCCCTGGAGCCTGGACGTGGCTGGATGAGCTGGAGGGGCACATTGCCCGGCACCCGGACACCCTTCTGCTTGCTGCAGGCAGAGCCCCACCCCCCACGATTGCACAGTGCCAGAAACCAGTCCAGAAAGCTGACAAGTCCTCCTTTTTGTCCCCGCGCCAGGGTGCCAGCAGCTTCCCTCTGCTCCGACAAAGGAGGAGCGCCAAGAGCAGCCCAGTCAAAAGCTACTCTGCTTCCTTGCCCCCCCCCCAGTCCCCACAATTCCCATCCCTTCCTCGGCTCAAAACCGCATCCTTTTGCAGCAAGCCCTCCCACCTGCTTACCCGTAAGCCAGGCTGGGCAGAGAGGTGGGACGCCCTGCTAACTCTCCCCGGCCCGACCACCGCTGAGTCCCTCCCAGCTCCCCGCGCACATCCTAAGGCCCCAGACTAGCCCTGCATGTCCCAGGCTCCCGGGCTGAGCCCTCTCCATCGGCCCGTTGCTCACCTCTCCCCGCTTCCCCACCGCGCTCTGCAGTGCGTCCACGTTTCGGATGCCAGCAGTGAGGTGGTGCTCCATGGCTCCTTCCAAGAGCTATTCTGGAACTGCGACCCTGCGCTGGCACCTCTCGCTCCAGAGGCACTCAGCTGTGGCCACCACAGCCAGTCTCCCAGCGCGTGGTTATATAGAGCAATCGCACATTGTTGCATCGTCACGTTGCCGCGACATCGCACTGTTGCATCATCGTGTTGCCTCGCCGCCACCCGGCTGCTGCCTGGTCGCCCTGGGGCCCGCCTGGAGGCCCTTCTGGACACGCATGCGGGCCACCCCCTCCCGCTGACCCCGCTCTCGGCAAGGACAAGAGGCAATAGGAACAAACTGAAACATGGGAAATTCTGACTGAGCCTAAGGAAAACCTTCTTTACTTTGTGGGTGACAGAGCACTGGAACTGGCTGCCCAGAGATGTTGTGGAGTCTCCTTCTCTGGAGATATTTAAAACCCGCCTGGATGCAATCCTGTGCAACCTGCTTTAGGTGAATCTGCTTTCGCAGGGGGGTTGGACTAGATGATCTTCATAGGTCCCTTCCAACCCCTTACCATGCTGTGTGATTCTGTGAGAAGAGACACACAAGGAAGAAACCAAAACCATCAAAGAGGAAATTAATATCCTTCTTCAGCGGGGGGCTGCTCTACAAAAACAGGTGACTGAAAGAGCAATAGCTACTCTAGTCATCAAACAGGTGGTCTCTCCCCTTCCTGCTTTTCCATTGCAGAGCAGGCTAATGGGGTAATCATAGAATCGTAGAATGGTCTAGGTTGGAAGAGACCTTAAAGACCATCTAGTTCCAACTCCTCTGCCGTGGGCAGGGACACCTCCCAGTAGACCAGGTTGCTCAAAGCCCCATCCAGCCTGGGCTTGAACACTTTCAGGGATGGGGCCTCAACAACTTCTCTGTTAATTCCTCTGGCTGCCATCATACTGTGGTCTCCATTTCAGATGGTCTGAAGGAGACTTACTGGTCAGCTGAACCTCAGCTGCTGCCCTGGACAGTTGGGCTAGTCCTTTTGCCTGTTTGCCAGCAATCATCAGAATGGATTTCTGCTGATCTTGTTTTTAAAGGTGTTTTTTCAGATGAACACGGGGACCCACTTAGATTTTTAAACAAGTTGGCTGTATCCATTGTGAATCTGGTGCTTGCACGACAGGGTGAAATTTAAAGTTGTTCTTTCCCTTTCTTCACAGTGTGTGATATGGCTGACAGTGACAAGCTGTAGTCCTTGATTGCTTTGTTATGTTTTACTTGAGGTGGAAGAGTTGACATCTCAGCTAGCAGTCTCTGGAGAGTCCCTAAAGAGGGAGGCTATGACTCTACATCAAGAGGTGGTGTCTTTGGGAAGGAAACTCAAGAACACTGAGAAGCAAAGAAAGGATGTCCTGGTGAAGCTGGCAGATGCCATAAAGAGCCATTTCTTACACATTTTTTGGCCTTCTATTAATAAATTATAGAATTATAGAATGGTTTAGGTTGGAAGGACCTTGAAAATCCCTTGAAAATTCCCACCCCCTTGTCATGGGCAGGAATACCTCCCACCAGACCAAGCTGCTCAAAGCCCCTTCCAGCCTGGCGTTGAACACCTCCAGGGATGGAGCCTCAACAGCCTCTCTGGGCAACCTGGGCACCAGTGCCTTACAACCCTCAAAGTAAAAAACTGAGAGACGATGGTGGCGCACGATGGCTGTGGGAAGAGCAGCCCGAAGGCGTGAGCCCTTGGCTGAGAGCTGGCTGACTCCTTGGCAGCCGCAGTGCTGGAGCCCAAAGCTGCTGTTGCGGCGGCAGAGACTCGGGAGCTGGGCTGAACCTCTGCAGCATGGCAGGGTCCCTGTCTTGTGCCCTTGGCGGGAAGGTGTTCTGTGTGGCTGTGGGCACTGGGGGGGCAGTTGTCCTGTTTGGGTTTGTCTCCGAGTCACAGTGGGGTTTTACGTTCCTGTTAATAAAAGCCATTTTGCACTGTTTTGGAACAACAAAGAGAGTGGTTGGTAAATGCGTGGGTGAGGGGAAGTTGGTGAGCGGCAGCCACGGCCCCGCTCCCCCCGGCTGCCTGGG
>NW_009648638.1:7898-38798 GCF_000708025.1 Charadrius vociferus
CGCAGATCCCCCATCTTCAGAATGAGCTGCCGAGCTGGAGCCATGGCGGGAGGGGGGCCTTTGGGTTTGCTTCCCGGTGAGACAGGACTCTCTGTTTTTCCTTTGTTCCCAGGTTCATCCGGAATTGTATGTTGACAAATCAAGAGGAGATAAACTGAAGATCAATCTAGATGTTACTTTTCCACACATGCCTTGTGCTTGTGAGTCGGACTTGTGACTGTTGGGGCTGATTTTCACCCTTGCCGCAGGCCCAAGAGGCTCCATGTCCCTGGTGCTTCCCAGTGCTGCGCTGCTGCATGGGCCCCGGACAGGGAGGAATTGGTTATCCTGTGTAGTTATGCCGTGATTCCAGCCAGGCCCGCCGAGCGCTTAAACCAGCGCTTCCAGGGAGACAGTATTATTTTTCTAGATTATAAATGACAATAAGGTGTATAAACCCACTTATGCTTCTGTGGGTTGTTGTACTTTGTCGGAGGGTGCAGTAATACTGAAAACGCTGGCACAGAGCTCACTTGGAGCTCAAGATTTGACTGTATTGTTATTGAAAAGCTTTAGAGGTTCCTTTGGAAGTTACCTGATGAGGCACAGCTTTTCTGTGATTTTGGTACTTAAATTCTGGCTGTAACACCAGTGCTATGTGGTAGCCTTTCTTCACAATTTTTAAAATCAGAATGAGCATTAATAATCTGATTACCTTTTAACTAAATTCAACACAAAGTTGCAGGATAAAGTGGCTGAAAATAGCTCAGCTCTCCCTGGGTGTTTCTGCTGTGTGAGTTATCCAACCGTCCAATGATCTTCCCCACCTCTTGTTCTGTTGTTGTAATCCCTTTGGGTCACACACGGGGCTCTGAATGCAGTGAGCCCGAGTTCCTTCTGAGCATCCAAGGTGTCACTGGTCTGTGCCTTCCTGGCATCGCAAAGGGCTTGGGGAGGCCAGAGGGACTGGAAGCCTCTGCTGTTTTGTGCTGAGAAGGTGTCTGTCTTATCAGAGAGCGTGTAGGCAGTGAGTGCATCATGGTGTTTCAACAGCAGGCTGAGACCACAGACCTTCTTAGTCTTCTTTGTGAAAAGGGATCACAAGGAAACATGCTGAGGATGAAGGGGAAGGGTGAGGGGATAGAGGTAGGAGGCAGCTTTCAGCTGATTATAAGCTTAACTCCTGAAAATGGTTATGGGTTTTGGGGTTTTGCCTAAAGTGTATTTACCTTTCAGGATAACGCTTTGTGTGGCAGCTGGAAACAGTCCTTCTTTTACACCAAACCCAACCCCATATTTGGAAGGGTCATTTAGGGTGCTGCAATGTGCCTTTTATTCCCTGTGTGTCACTTGGCCCCAAATGTACACACTCTTGAAGTTTGGGACATTCTTATCCCCCTGGCTGAAAGATTCTGTATTTTCACTAGTTGAATGCTTCTAGCCTGCCACAGGCCATATCAAATCTGTGTTTATAGACCGATCCTTGCTCGCTGCTTTCAGATTTGAGCATTGATGCCATGGACGTAGCAGGAGAGCAGCAGCTGGATGTAGAGCACAATCTGTTTAAGCAGCGTTTGGATAAAGCTGGCAATCGTGTGACTCCAGAGGCCGAGAGACACGGTAAGATGCTCTTCTGGCTTTCTTGGGTGGATGCTCTTGTAGTTTTTTTGTCACTGTATGCCCGTTTTGAGATTCATGGGAGCAAGAGACAGCTGAAGAGCATTTGAATACCGTAAACTCTTGAAAAGTTTATAGCACACAAATCTATTAAACTGGCACATCAGACACACTGCTTTTATAATCGCTACTTTTGTGAGACCGATCTTTGCCCAGTCCCTCTGAAATGCTGACAAGGACTCACGGATGCATTTCAGGAATAAAGCTGCAGAGTTAATGCTCTGTTATGACCAGAAATCAAGCAGCTGTTCTGGCAAAACTTGGCTTTGGTTGTATCTTTAAATCACAGTAGACTGACAAATGGGATGAGCTGGTCAGAGGAAGGAGCCTCTCTCCAAGAAGTGTTCCAGTGGCTCAACTCTTAAGCCTAAACTTGCCCCTTACTGCACGTACTTTGTGTGTGTTAATGCATACCTGATAAATGTATTTTAGTTGATTTATCTGTTACAAGTTGTAGTAAATGGTCCTTGACTACATAAACCTCTCCTCTGCAATTTTTAAATGTTCTGACTCGTTGTACTTTGATAAAAAACAGAAAGGATTCTGGCAAAGTGTTGCAGTCTACCAGGAGTACTGTACTGACTTTTCCTTTCCAAAACATAAGCTCCTTATTACCTTTTTCTGGGCAATAGTATAGTTCTAAGTATTAGCATGAACTAATTTTATTGATTTGTATCACTCAGATTTAACTTTCCTGTTCTTGAAGTTGAAAGGCTAAACTAAGCATTCTTACTTCTTTGTTGCTTAGCAGCCTTTCTGTATTCAGAGGTTGTGGCATTACAAATTTAATGTCTAGGGACAAAACCAGCTTTTTTGCATCTAATTCTCTGTTAACACACGTAGGCCTACTTGTATTGCCAGTCTCTATCAGGATTACTCCATCTGAACCAGTTGCTCTGACTCCTTATATAATCAATGGAGAGGAAGAGAAACTTGTAGGGATCAAACTGTCTCACCTACAAGAGGTATTTTAAGAGATCAGATGCATTGCATGCAGCAAACAATTTCTTCTGCTTGTCTGGAAAAAACACACAGCTAGTTTGGTTTCCATCACCCGTCTTGCAAGTTAGATCAGAAGTGTCCACCCACCTTCATTAAATTCTGATTATCAGTTACTATTAGTAACACTGATGTTCAGTCCATTATTTAAATGGCAACTATAGCAATATTGACTTTAAATCAGGGCCCCATCCCTGGAGGTGTTCAAGGCCAGGTTGGACGGGGCTTTGAGCAACCTGGTCTGGTGGGAGGTGTCCCTGCCCAGGGCAGGGGGCTGGGAACTAAATGGTCTTTAAGGTCCCTTCCGACCTAACCATTCTATGAAATTTATTAAAGTATACACAGATTCTATGGAGTAGTATCTGGAAGCTTTTCCCAATCATAAAAAGCTGTTACTGGTTGCTGTGTCTTGAAGGACTCTGTTGTACAGGTGTTCTTGTTCAATTGGTAGGAATCATGGCTTTGACAAAACATAGCAATTATTAATTTGTATTCTTCCTGACACTATCTTTTAGTGTAACTACAAGTTTAAAAACCATACCACTTTTTAAACAATGAATTCTTAAGTACACTTTCAACTACTTTGAATGTTGTAAGCTTTAGAAAGAAAGTCTTGCACAGTTGTTTAATAATGGGTATGTTTTCCTAAAAGTTTTTATTTGATTGTTCATAACTACCATATAGTATTTGATTAAAGAAATAAAGTTCATGATTGATTTTTGGGCATATTTCATACTTTCTAATTAAAATCTATGTTTTCTGTGGCTAATACTAAATACAGACATCTTTAATACTCAGTTCCATCTACCTGTTATACCTCCCAACCTCAACAAACAAGGTCTTGATAACGTTTTATCCCCTCAGCAATGTCTGACTATGTACCTTATCACCTTCCCCAGCGTCAGTTATCCAAGGAGCCATTTTCTAGTGAGCAGTGGTTAACGTGTGTGCCTTGTCAGCATTGTCATCCTGGAGGACTGAGTGTCAATTTTCCACTCATAAGAATCCCACTCTGATCTTGTTTCACTGCAATATATAATTGTGTTCTCTGCACAGCTGGAACAGGATTATGTGTTATGCACTGTTGACTGTGGTTGATTGCTATTTAAAATTTTGTTTGTGTAATAGGTCCTGTATCAGATGCAATGTACTGATTGTGTCTATTTTAGACAATGTTTTAACAAAGCCTTTATGGAAGTAGCATCTGATCAGTGCTACAGCAAGGCTTACAGATAGCCAGTTCTTTCTATAGAGGGCGTTCTTGAAATGACAAATGCTATTCTGCTTCTTGATGTCACTTCGCACCTCAGCAGGCTCTATGCGTACCATTTCCAGTGGGCTTTGTGTGCAGGATGTGCAGCTTCCGACACAAAATCATTGTGTTCATGTGTAGAACAAAAGAGGAGTAGCATTTCTAGAGGAGATAGCATTTCTAGACATGCCTCATCACTTTGAATCTTCTTTGTCTCAGAGCTGGGGAAAGAAGAAGAAAAAGCGTTTGATCCAAATTCTTTGGATGCCGATCGCTGCGAGAGCTGTTACGGGGCAGAGTCAGAGGACATTCGGTAACCTTTACACCTTTTTATATCTTCTTAGCACTCAAATTAATACAGTTGTGTTGCACTTTTTTTTTCAAAGTGTCTATGGAGGTCTGTGCAATGAAATCCTCCTGGACACGTTCAGAGAATGCTGAGAACTGGAGTGGTTTTGGTACGCCTTTAGAAGCTGCGCTCATGATTTTTAAGAACGTGCAGAGTTGGGTTGTCTACATTGTCTACACACCTGTGTAAGGGCAGCACAAATTGCAGTAGCACAAAGATTGTATCTCAGCAAACGGAATGTTTTCTGGGTTTATTTGATATCCAGAAGAGTGCTGTGTAAATTATTTCACCATTATGTGAGCTGTCTTGGAATAAAATCTGGTTATGGCTTTGCCTTTCTCACTTCTGCTGCAGACTTTGCATCCTTACAGAAGTGAAGACCAGACATTTATCGCTTAGACAAACAACAGTTGTCATTTGGTGTTTCTCATTTCTTCTACTTGCAAATTCCTGTAAGAATGGATCCATGATAGTCCATAGGTTCTGAACTATCCTTCGCTATTACTGTCTCTGTAGTAATTTGTTTTTTCCCATCTGTCAAGTTGCGTCCTTCCCCAGAGATGTTTCCATCTTGAGGGATTCATGATTCCAGCCTTCAACTTTTTCTTTGGTCCAGCAAAACATGGAACCAAGAAAGAAAACTGTTTTTTTCCAGTGACCAACATGTTATCCAGAGGTAGAAAAGTAATGAAGCAAGTTTGCTATTAACCCTCTATCCCATTTTGACAGTCTTGGCCTAAAAAGAGAGAAAAGGAGGAATAGAAACAGGCAGATGCTTTGTTCACCAGGCAAGTTCCAAACTGCTCAGAACAGTGGGACAGTGATGTCATTTTTGTAGCAAATCACTTTGCCAAGGAGTGACTTGGCTGTCTAAATACACAGGCAAAGCCCTCTTCAGACAGCTTGCATTCTCATGCCAAAATCTCAAAAAGTACGTCAAGAAGCTCAAGCTCCTTCAGGAGCATTAGGCCAGCTTCCAAGGTCCAGTCCCTGATGTTTGCTTTATTGCTTTATTGAAGAAAAATCCACCAGGGACTCAAGTCCTGAGCTGGAACATCTCTTTCTAGCAGTGAGGATGGTAAGGTGGTGCTTGTGCTTTTGCAGGTGTTGTAATACTTGTGACGATGTCAGAGAAGCATACAGGCGGCGCGGCTGGGCCTTTAAGAACCCAGATACCATAGAGCAGTGCAAGAGGGAAGGGTTTAGCCAGAAAATGCAAGAACAGAAGAACGAGGGCTGCCAAGTGTATGGTTTCCTAGAGGTCAACAAGGTAAGAGTTGGATTTTGCTGTGAACCTGCTGCATGATGGTGATGACTGCGAAAAGGTAGAGTCGGCGTGTTTCTCTCGCTTTCCAGCTTTAGATGTTCGCAGGACGATAACATAATAACTCTGGGCTCAGCAAGGTACTTGTGCCATAAAGGGGTTTGGTAGGAGACTTGGGAAGAGTGATGGGAAGGGGCTAATTCTGTATTGCGTTGTGTGGGCTAGTAGGAAACATGCTGGCTGGAGAAGCTTAGCTTTTCCTGCCATCTTAGCTAGTGAGTCTTTTTGCTGAGGTTGCTGGAGGAGGAGAGGCAGCTTCTTTGAGGTTAGATTGTCCCATCTGCCCTTCTAGTCTTAAAGTAGAGACTACCAGAAGGTGCTGGAGATAATGATAATGAACAACTTCCCAGCAGAGGTGTGGGAGAGAGTGAAATGTTATCTTCTTCAGAAAAACAGTGGAAGCAAGATGATTGGAGTTGGTTGTCAAAGCTGAAAATGCGTAGAGAGGTGTTTTTTCCAGGTAGTGTAAGAAAATGCAGTACGAGTTATATCAGATAACTAGGAAATGACCCTGTCATTTGGCAGGTTACCAAACCCAGAACGCTTGGACATGCAGGTTATGTACCCAAGTACATTCTAGAGGTCAGGCCCAGGCTAATTTTTTTTTTTTTTTTAATTCAAACTCTATGGGTTTTTTACACCTTTGTGTACTGTTCCTGGAGACCACAGTCTTTATTTCTAGAAAGGAAACCTTTTACTCACAAAGCCAGATATTGTGATTTGAGCATCTTCATGGGTGCAAAACTGTTACGGGACCCCCCGTCACAAAGTGTGATGAACAGGAAAGGCTCAAAGGGGAACGCTAGAGGTAGCCAGGGTCCAAGGGTGGGGGACACTGAGGAAATTTCTGGGGGCTGTTGTTATACACTTGGAATTTGGCACATTGCCATTCTTATCAGGTCTGCAGTTAACATAAGCAGTAGGTTCGCACAGACATCAAAGTTGTAATTAGCCCATGAGCTTGGGACATACAAGTCTTCTAGGGGAGAGTGTGTGTGATTGCTAGTAAGTGTCAGGGAGGACTGGCACTGCATATCCAGATCCCTTTCAGATTCCAGGATGAAATTTTAACTACCTTTGTCTTTTGGGGTTTTTGGGGGGTTTGGTTTTGGGGTTTTTTGTAGGCTTAGGGCTTTATTTTTGCATGCAGCTTATATTCATAGATGCATACCTAGGATCACTGTTGTTTATTGTATTAAGGTTTTTTTTACCCTGCTCACTCTCCCTCTCAGTTTCTTTATCCACTCATTTTCTGTGATACCTTTTTGTATTTCCTACAGCAGCAGTCAGTTCCCTCCCAGTAGCTTAATTCTTTCTTCTTCCCATTTTTATGTCCACTAAAATAATCTGCATAGAACAGTTATTATCAAAATCAGTATGTAATTATGGCTTTCCACATGACTGCCAGTGAGGAAGAGGGGAAATTCGTATCTCTGTTAGGACAGTATCTGTGGATATTGTCACCTATGAAAATGAGTTGCTTGGTCTATATCTTGTTTAAACAATTTAAAGATCCAACACCACTACAACTGCTTTATTTATATAGAGTCAGACCTTTTAATAAAAGATTACTGTCTCCTGCAGGTAGCTGGAAATTTCCACTTTGCACCAGGAAAAAGTTTCCAACAGTCTCACGTACATGGTAAAGTATTTTCTTTTTGAAGGAAAATTGTTACTTTTAGCTTCCAAGTGTATCTGACCGTTTTCTTTGAATGTCTTTGCGCTGCTATCTGTAATAACAAAAGCACTGCTTCAGTGGGGAGGATGTTGTTGAAGTTTTATTACAGAGGTTTAGAACCATCATGAACAAATAGAAAAGTGTTTTCTGAAGGTGCTGACACATGAGTTTGGAAGAACTTGGAGGAGAATTTCTGGGCAGTCTCTCAGTCTCACTTGTTCCACAAAACTTTGCTGCTCTGCTGTAAAACAACCTCAAGTAAGGTGTTCAGTTCAGGACCTGAATATCATAATCTCTGGAAGGGATATTTTGGAGAATACCTCACAAGAACTTTAAAGCAATTCAGAACTTTTAGAGTAAAATTTAAGTTGTAAAGTACTGCCTCAAGTATATATATACACAGTGGCCAGAATGATAGTGGTAGTTTGTAGAATCATAGAATGGTTTGGGTTGGAAGGGACCGTAAAGATCTACTATATCAGGTTGCTCAGATCCCCATCCAAGAGGGCTTTGAGCACTTCCAGGGAGGGTGCTGGAGCTAAATACTCCTTTCTCATTTGTCCTGGCCATTAGAGGCTGTCCCAGGGGATCTTATGGATTTGGCTTAAAGTTCATCTTCAACATACATGTACTGGTGTTTGGCACAGGTTTGGCACAGAAACCTTGCTATTTCTCTTCTGGCTTCCCTAGCCACATCCAGTTTTTGCTGCTTATGCTACAAGCCCTGTTAAAATGTCTGTCCCCATCTTTCTTATAAGTGATTTTTAAATACTGAAAGACTGCTATAAGGTCTCCCTGGAGCCTTCTCTTCTTCAGGCTGAACAACCCCAACTCTGTCAGCCTGTCCTCATAGGAGAAGTGTTCCATCCCTCTGATAATTTTTGTTCCCTCTTCTGGATCTGCTTCAACAGGTCCATACCTTTCCTGTGCTGAGGGCTCCAGAGTTGGATGCAGTACTCCAGGTGGGGGTCTCACCAGAGCAGAGTAGAGGGTCAGAATCCCCTCCCTCACCCTGCTGGCCATGCTGCTGGGGATGCAGCCCAGGATGCGGTTGGCTATCTGGGCTGTGAGTGCATGTTGCTAGCATGTGTCCAGCTTTTCATCCACCAGTACCTCCACGTCCTTATCCTCAGGGTTGCTCTAAATCCCTTCATCCCCCAGCCTGCATTGATACTGGCGGTTACCCCAACCCAGGTGCAGGACCTTGCACATGGCCTTGTTGAACCTCATGAGGTTTATGTGGGCCCACTTCTCAAGCTTGTCCAGGTCCCTCTGGATGGCATCACGCCCTCAAGCGTGTCAGCTGCACCACTGAGCTTGGTGTCATCTGCAAACTTGCTAAGGGTGCACTTCATCCCACTGTCAATGTCATTGATGAAGATATTAAACAGTACTGGTCCTAGTACAAACCCCTGAGGGACACCACTCGTCACTGGTCTCCATCCAGTCATTGAGCCATTGACCACTGCCCTCTGGATGTGACTGACCCACCAATTCCTCATCCACCAAACAGCCCACCCATCAAATCCACGTCTCTCCAATTTAGAGAGAAGGATGTTGTGGGCAACCATGTCAAAGGTCTTACAGAAGTCCAGATAGATGACATCAGTGGTTCTTACCTTGTCTACTGATGTAGTCACTCCATCATAGAAGGCCACTAGGTCGATCAGGCAAGATTTGCCCTTGGTGAAGCTTTGCTGTCTGTCTTGAATCATCTCCCTGTCGTCCATGTGCCTTAGCATAGCTTCTAGGAGGATCTGTTCCATGATCTTCCCAGGCACAGCAGTAAGGCAACTACATCAGCAAGTTCCCTCAGGACTCTGGGGTGCATCTCATCAGGTTCCAAAGACTTAGGTATGTTCAGGTTCCTCAGGTGGTCTCGAACCTGATCTTCTTTTGCAGTGGGAGGGACTGAGGGAGCAAAGTCCCTCCCTTATACCTTTAACAGGAACTTGATTAAAAATGTGTGGTTTACTGGAATGTTTGCAGTTCTCTCAATCAAGTTTTTGAAGTGTGCAATCTGTAGTAAAGGTTTCACAAAGAGCTATAATTTCAGCCTGATTTTTCCCCTTCATATCACTCACTCCGGTTTAACCTGTACCACTGAGGTAAAGGTCAGGGGAGAATGTGAATGTGCTTTGTGAGAGTAACTGGTGTATTTGGAGAAAAACAAGCTTTTTGAGCACAGCTTCTACAGAAGAAGAAGCACTCGTGCAAAATTAAAAAAAAAAAAACAAACCCTGTTTTTCCCCACAGTATTAATTCTTGTTGATAATACGATGTTTCACTTCTTTCTGCAGAACTTGCTTTGTGTGCTTAAACTAGCATAACAACAGCAACCTTACTACAGCCAGTATTTACAACTTTACAGCGTGTATCTAAGTTAACAAGAAGAATCTATGCATTGCATCTGTTCTCTGTAATAGGCATGAATGCAAGCTGGCTGTCCTGAGAGCAAGTACTTTGTGTACATCAAGGAGGGGGTGAGATCAGGATAGCTCTCTGTGTGTTGTGCCCCAGAAGTCTTGCACAACTGAAGTGAAAATTCAGTAGGAAAATACAGGTGAAAACCAGAAAGGACTATGTCGTTATTGCAAACCTTTTGGAGGCAGAGTTAGGAATATAGGTGTTTTGAGGACAGTGAAAAGGAGTAGGATGATGGGCAGACAAACTCTGTTTTCTGGGAATTTTGTCACATTAAATAATGAGGAAAATGCTTGTCTAATGCTTTTCTCCATGTGCAACTGTTTTCAGTTCTTGGGATCTTCTGAGTCTGTTACTATCTGTTGACATCCCTCAGTGGCTCTTTCAGGTACTTTTCCTATCTCACCATGAGCCCATGTAAACATTTTGCATTTACAACACCCTTTTGCAGGGTGTGCAGCAGGTGTCTGCTCTGCTGTGAGAAAAAACACCTCTTGCTTGCTTGCTCCCACTAGCTGTATCTGATGGCCCTTGTTCCTCTGCTGGAAAAGTGAACGGTTGCTGACCATTCTCTCCCTGCCTCTCAGGATGTCATAGACCTTTCCTGTGCCAGCCCACGCGCCATGTCTTTCCCCAGTTGAGGAGTCACAGTTTATGCAGATGGTCCTTTGTGGCAGCCACTCAACCTCTGAGCTTCCTTGCTGGATTTCTCTGAACCACTTTCAGTTCAGCTCTACCTGGAGGTATGAGACTGCACCCAGGATTAAGGTCCCGGCTGAGCACGACATAGGCAGTGACATAATGATTTTCTTCCTTTTATTCTTTCTTGCTTTCCTAGTTATTCATAACATGTAATTTCCCCTTTTTCCCAGCCTTTTCCCAGGCAATGTTTTCATCGCCCCAACCAACAACCAAGGAGTTTTCCCTGACTCCAAGGGAAATGGGCAGCTCAGACCCTCTTCTTTTTCTTGTACACGAAGCCGAGACTGTTTTCTGCCTCAGTATAACCTTTCTTCGTAATCCTTTTTTTTTTAACTTTTAAGTTTGCAGAAAGAAAGTTTTTTTCCCCCTTTAATTAAAGATAAAGAACTTGACTAGTATTAGTCAGAGGACAGAGCTCTGTGAGATATTTCCAGACCTCCCCTGAAAATATCTTGTTTCCACACAAGAACTTACCAATGTGTGATTTTTGATCCATTTAAGAAGGTCTACATTAATGCTCAGTCCTATTAATACACTTAACAGTGTGTCATGCAGGATGAACTTATATGTCTTAAGTCTGAATATTCCAAACTGTTATGGTCAAAAACCACATTAACAGTCTAATTAAAATAATAATTTTCCTAGACCTACTTGATACAAAACTGTGGAGACTGACAGTATTTTTGCTGCTGCCTTCCATTCCCTACCAATTTGAATCAGTAGAGAATAGGGGGGTTGACCAAAACTGTCAGTACTATGGAAAGTGTGTTCAATTGCACTGCTTTCCTTGCCTAGTATCGGAGTAGCTGTACCACGTTTGTACAGCTGATAGTTAGACCTGAGTCCATACTTTTGTTTTTTTGGTGCTGTTCAAATCCTGAAGCTAGCACACCAGCTTTTGAGTTCCTTCTGCTGTTACTCTCCCCTTCTCTTGAGGATTACTGTTGTTTAACAGATCTCCAGCTGGGAAATCTTGCACAGGCGTCTTCCTGACAGTGCAAAGGATCCTATTCAGAAGCACCAGTAAATCTAACCGTAAATGTAATCCTGATCTGAGCTTCTGAACTTCTGCCGTGTGCTTGGTGTTAACATCTTCAAAAGTGTAACTTCTCTCCTGCGTAGAAGCAAGTTGAAATTGTTTTTTTCAGAAAGTAGAATAAGAAGTAAGAGGAGACTTGGGGCTAACACACATGCAAACCAGAACCAGCACTACATAAGGTGCAATGTTATTTCTGTTTGGTGATGTTAGCTTTAATTGTGTATACCTCACTCTGTATGTCTTTTTAATTTGTTTGAGTAGCTACCCTAGGACAGATGTGACCCAGAAGAAGACTTATTTTTCAGGGATTATTCATTCAGCTGAATGTGAGAGGAATATAGGTAGAAGGCAGGGAATGGCCTTGCCCAGAGGAGTTCGTCACATTTCTCACATCCGCAAGTCCTGATTCTTTGGCGTGGCAGAAGACCTTCCATTAAGACAGAGAAGATCAGAGGTTCTTGTTTAGGCTAGGAAAAAAGGTTGAAATTACATTCAAGTTTGCTAACAACAGCTAAATACAGCAGCCTAAATTCAGTTACATTCCTAATCAGGAGAATGCTAATGATTAGCCACCAAAACAATTGTCGGGGTTTTTTTTTGGTTTTTTTTTTCGTTTTTAAATACTGTACGAGAGGGTAAGCCTCATGAAAGCCCCCCTTAAGAGTTTACTGAATGTCAGGTTTTATTAGTAATCACATTTCATGATTCTGAGTTGATTCTGATTGACAATATTGTATGTGTATGTGTTTTAATGCAGATATGTGTATTGACTAAAAGGAATCAAAGTTTTGAAGTAGGTAGCATATGAATCTCATGCTTTTAAGAGATGCAAGTGCATTATCTCATCATAGGGTAACATCTCCTGAAATAGATTCAAATCATATTTCACTTGTGTTTGACATTCTAAATGTCCTGAGGGTTTTTCGTAAAATATCAAGCCCCTAACATCTCAGATTTTCTCAGAAGAATGCATTACCCAAATCTCATGCGACCCCAGATTTATTTCTTAAATATCCTTATATCATGGTAATCTTTATTACCCAAGAACATCTGATGTTCTCCTGACAATCTGTTTTTTTTGCAAAGTCCGTGTTTGACATTTCACTTGTTAAAACACAAGTTCACCTTCCTGTCTTTATGCAATATTCATATGCCTGAAGGAACTAGAAATACTGGAAATGCTAAAAAACTGAAACAGGGGAGGGGGGTTGTCTATTTGTAAGAAAAAAGTTATGTTGTCCATTTTGTTTTGTTTCTGCCTGCATGAATGTTAAATCCAGGTGAGATGATTTTGCTTCTCTTGTTTGCATGGATGTTTTTCTGTTCTTTGCATGTAACCTTTGGTCTCGTTCTTTTGATATTGGTTCCATATTTATACATTGTTCTGCACAGTTATTAAATCAACTTTTCGTTCCTTTTGATTTTTCAAAATGCCCAGGGCCTGAAGGAAATGTAATTTGGAAATTGAGGGAGGGTGTTTTTCTGTCTTTAGATAACTGAAGAGAAAGGTCCGGCTCTGCTGGGTTAATGCAATTTTTATTCATCCATATTGACTTTTCCAGTATACCTAACAGGAAGACTCAGGAATTGATGGTTTGACCCCTATTGTATCAATAACAGGCTGCTACTGTGCTTTGCCTCTTGGCTGGTTCCTGAGTAAGGAGATGCTGTGCTCTTCTCAGCTGACCTTCTGACCTTTGGAGGCTGAGCACTTTATTACTAGAGATACTTCTGCAACATAGACTTTGTTCATGTTTTGTCTTAGTTTTCATCATTAATGGACGTTTTAGTGTGTGTACATTCATTGTTCATCTCAAGTCATTGAAATTGTTCTCTCTAGGAGAATTCACACAGCTGATATAATGCCTTTGTTCCATCTATAATGGTTAACTACCTTTTAGGTAGTGTGTAAATATACTGCTTGCGCTTCTTGGACAGGTGCTCTGTCTGTCCTTTGCATTCTGTGTTCCCAGAGAATTCAAGCTGAAACTTTGTGAATTTGCTTTTGAAGCAAGCAGTGATGCTGATTTTCATCCCAAGTTACGGGAAGCATTGAAAACTGGTCGCTTTTAGCCTGCGCTATGATGCTCCATCTTCAGTGTCAGAGAAGACCCCCTACTCCTGAATGCACCAGCTGCAAATGGTATTGTCTTGTTCCTCAGCTCATCTGTGGTCTGGTCGCACTGAGAAATCCCAGGTCATTAGGAAGAGCGAAGGAGGTCGTAAGGAGGACTGAACAAGCAGACTTTTTGGCACTGAAACTAGTAGTACTGTCTCTCCAGCAACAAGGAAAAACCAGAGTCAAACATTACTGATATTTTCAGTCTTCCGTTCCAAGCAGCACAGCCTCAAGCCCTCCTTATTCATTTGGTACTAGCTGAGATTGGGCTTGCTTCACTGTTGTCTGCTCCACAGGCTTTGAATCTTAAACTGGGATTTTACGTTAAGTTTATGCAGGGTGCTGCAGGTTTTGGTGAAGTTCTCTCTTTCACTTGTGCCTCTGTAAGGACACTCTCCAGTACCAGCTGTGCCTGTTTGTGATTCTGAATATCGTATTTTCTTCGCAGCAGTTCGCACCTTCTCTCTTTCCTTCCTGCCTCAGAGAAAAGAGGAATGATTAAATGATTTAGCTTTTTAACCTCCTGAGGTTTGAGGTTCAGAAGCTGCTCCTATTTCTGTCCTTGCAGCAGCCATCTCCTGCTTCAGCTGTGGAGGTTGACAACAAGTTTCCAACATGTGGGAGAGTCCTTAGTGATAGGTTTGTCAGAAGAGAGATGATAGTCATATTACTTCCTTCTTCCTTGCCACATTTCTTCTAGTCAAGAGGAAGCTGAGGCTTCTCATTCATCCTTTAGTTTATCTTTGGACCATTCTGTTGCTGAGGTGCCATCATCACTATTTTTTAGGGAAGACATTGCCCATTGTGCTTTATTGACAGCCAGAGAGCTTTTCAAGATGCCTTAAAATGTATCGTTAGATTCCTTCGATTCCCTAGGAAAGAAGCTGATGCTGATGAAAACATTTAGGACATTCTCTGTCCTAAAGACATGCTCTCAATGACTGTGATTTCTGTGGGTGAAGCAGTTCTATATGTGGTCTGAATTTTGCAGTTTTCTTACACCCTACATGGTCAACTGGAGGAACAAAGTTTTCTTTGCAGGCACTATTTTTGTGATTACCTTTTGTTTTCCTCCTCATTTGTGATGATGATTGTGGAAGGAAGAAACCCAAGTAAGCTGCTTCTTGAGATGATGATGGTTTTGGAAAAGGAGCTGTCTACTCGGAGTCACCAAGCTTTGCTTAGAAATGTGCAAAGCTTTGTTAGCTGTCCAAGAGCACAAATTCACTGATCAGTTGTACATCTTCATTAATGTTCTGCCTATGTAATTAAAGGAGGGCTTATTCCCTTTTCTACTGGATACTTGTTTGACAGCCAGAACCTAGTTGAAGGCATCCTTGGACTCTATGGATGACCCCTAATAACCTCTCTTATTTTACATACTTTTTAATGTTTTGAGTGCTGAATTGGCAAAAGGACGTACAGTCTTTGACTGAAGACCAGTAGTCATTTTTTAGGTCCCTTGGCATCTTCTCATTGGCAACCAAGAGCAAGTGACACTAATTCTTTTTTCTGCCGACTGCAGCCTCTTTCTCTGTTCCTTTCCTGGAGTTCTACTAGTTGTGGGGCTGCTAGTATTGCACAGGCCTCGTACTGATACCAGTTCCTCATCTGAGCTATTGTCTTGCCCATCAACATTCTTGAAAAAAAACAATGTGGGACTCAATCTCCATCAGTCAAGAACACCATCCTCTGGCTGATCGCCTGTATGGTATTCCTTCCATAGAGTGTGTTTGTGTGAGTTCATTCTAACTTCTGTCCCAAAGTAGTATCTGCTGGGGAATTAACTGTTTTCATCCCTAAACTGAATACTGGAGACTGAGATTCTTGTTTCATCCTCAATGTTGCTGAGGACTTTTCTTGTTACGCTGGTAAACTGCTTTCAGAGTTTGGTTGTCTTGATGCTGAAAAACGCAAGGTCTCACCCATTTCTGTGCAGATGGACAAACTGTTTTCTTACATCAATTGGAGGCCACAAATGTGACATTTCCATTTGTCACTGGACTATAGTCTGTCGGAGCTCAAGTCGTACTGGTTATGTGAATGACTAATGTTTGTCGAGCAGCTATCTAGAAGCTCTCCATATGTTCCATACCTTCTCCATACCAAAAAATGTGCTGTTGTAGAAGCACCACCAGGCATGTAGTATTTGGCAAAGTGGATTGAAATTGCTTTGTGAAGGATTCAAAGGCCCACCTCTGAGGAGGTATAAGTCTGTGACACTTATTAGTTAGTCATGCACCGTGTTGAACAGTTTTTGAAACAAACAAAAAAGGAGGTCATTTAACCTCCTATGAGAGGCTATCCAAACATACATTTCCCCTGCTCACCATCCTTCCACGTATTCGCTTTTGTTGGGATCTTGCAACAGAATGAACAGAAACAACCTCATGGTTTGATACCTTCCCCGTGCATCAGGTGTGATGAAAGAAGCACAGGACTGATTAAGATCAAAAACTTGTTACCCAGCTTTGAGTGCTAATGTAAACCTTGAGTGCACTTCTAGATAGCTTTGGTTGCTCCCAAACTGACCTTTCTGTTACCTTAAGACTGAAAAAGAATCTAAATATGACCAGCATTGTTATCTAGCATGCTGCTTTAGAGCTCACTTAACATACATGGACATCCCACTATACTATATTTTTTCATTTAGTGATTAATTCCTGCATTTTTGTTTCTCTGTTACGCTTGAAATGATGGTTTGTCCATACATATCAGTTCTTTGGTTAGCTTGGGAGTCATTTTACATGGTCTAGAAAGCATAGCAACAGAGCTGTTACTCTTCCCCTTTTTGGTATGAATTTTAAATGCTGCTCTGTCTGAATCTCTGTATCTTTTCATTTCAAGGATCTGAATGTTTCTCTTTTCTCTCCTACTCTGCTCATTTTTGCAGTGCACGCTGTTGAGAGTAAGTGTTCCTCTATTTTTCCCCCTCTCTCCCTCCCCAAAAAAACCCTGTTCGCTACAGAACCAATGTAATTTCTGTTATTTGCTGTGCCCATAAATCTCCTTTGGGAGGAGCTGTTGATCTAGGCTGAGATTTGTGAAGATTTCCTGAAAGCTAAAAGGAGAGCCATCCCAGGTCATTCTTTTGTGGTCACCGGATGGAAAAGGCCATCCATCTTTTTCTCAAACAATTTTAATATATCAGTGTTGGAAATAATGTGTTGGCAGATTATTAGTTGCCCTGTGCAGATAATGTAATTGAGGGGGACATGGTGACACGTTGGAGAGACTTCTGCTTTTTGAAGTCAGATGGGATAATTCTCATTTAATCTCATTTGTACAACACGCCAGAGAATTTCTCCTGGGAGTTAATACACCAAGCCTGATAATCTTGAAATACTCAGTAGGAGATTTTCAAAGTGTTTGTAAACCGTTGGATTTTTTTAAGGGTAATCACAGAGTCATAGAATGGTTAGAGTTGGAAGGGACCTTAAAGATCATCTAGTTCCAACCTGGGCAGGGACACCTTCCACTAGGTGGTGGTAATCACGGTGGTTACAGGTTGAGATGTGGTGTTTCGACTCAGTAACATCTGGTAGAAAGCTCAGACTCTTGGCTTGGCTCACTCCCTCCCCTAGCCACAACACTTTGTGTGTTGCTCCCTGCCTTAGTTCCCTCTTCACAATGCATCCTTATGCCACTCATCATCTTCCTGCCACTGTGCTCCTGTGAGATATTTTCCTCCAGCAAATTCATCCCCAGTTTGAAAATTGGTGTCCTATCTCACCTTGGAGCAACATGTTTGGGTAGCTGTGTCCTGGGTTTCTTGCAGTGTTAATGTGTTTATTGACAGTCCTGAGTGGCTGTAATTGCTGTTAACTCTGTTTTACGGGTAACGAACTGAATTTCAAAGTCTAAGGAGGCTTTGTGGTTGTTCAGGTCAGAAATGCAAGATGGGGAGAATTCTTCAGACAGACAGCAGTTCTTAAAACTTTGTTACTAAAACAGCAAAAAAAAGTTGGTTATATAAAAACAGACTCACTCCTTGGCAAATTAAGATGTTTTACAGGTCTGTTTTACCTAGCTAGACACTTAGCTGCAGTTACAGAAAGGAAGGAATATGTTTGTGTTTCTTCAGAAATAAGAGTCTGGTCCTAGCTGACAGTCTCTTAAAATGTACTGTTTCCTTGCTCTGTTTCTTCTCGAAGCAGGCTAAATAGCCTGTTGGTTTATGTTAAGCAAACTATGGCTAGCTAAACATTTATCTGCAACCTAGAGCATATACACATCTGCTTAGCATAATCGTCGGTGATCAGAGATAGATATACCTGTTGTCTGGTGGAATACTGTTTTAGAAACTGAATGTATAAATCATGCTTTTTCACAGAGTTTTAAATAATTGATCGCAGAGGAGTTTTATGAAAACTAATCAATTGACATTTTATCTGTGGAAGGCATAGCCAAGCACTGTGGGGAAATTTTGGTTTGGGTAGCCGTAACTGTTAAAATTGGTCACGCACGATGTAGATCTAGTATAACAGGTTAGTTAATGACTGGTCTTTCAAGTGCTGCCCTTGGATTTCTGTGGTACTGCACTATAGCTGTAAGATTTGTCAGCCTGACTCGTACTCCCACATCACACAATAACAAATGTGACTACCCAACCGTTAAAGCTGATAAACATCATGATCCTGCGAAGTGTTCTAGGGGCATAGCCTTCCCTCTCCCTTCCTGTGCATCGCTGTGCTGCACCAGCACAAGCATTTGTGCGGCTGTGTGATTAACCTTCCTTTGGAGCTGCCCTGGCTGGAAGAATAGCCACACATAAAGCCATAATTACATTTCAGTCTATTATGTTCTCGGGTGTGGCTCATGACCAAATGGAGGGTGGGACAGGAATGAACCATCAACAGAAAGATGGGGAGACAAAGACTGTTTTCTTCCTTTGGCAGTAGGTCCAGTTTAAATGCAGATCTAACAGAGCCATGATCTCCGTAGAACTTTATTTGTTGCTGGAAGGTTAGCTTGCTGGTATTTGTACACAAGGCAGCAGGACTTGACACTTCACTTTTGGTTTAAGTGCAAATAATACTGCAGCATGAAACAGGGTGTTGCTGGTAACCGTTAAGAAAAACAGCATAGCATAATCCCAAGGCCACTTCTCCCTTCTTTCCTCTTCCCACCTACCATTTCATATCTATTTCCAAATTCTTAGTAGGAATTTCTTTTTAAAAGCCAAATGAGTTCTTTGATTCAAGTTGCCAGCACAGGCACACAAACCACTGCTGGTGGCAGTGACAAGTCTGCACACTCGTGAGGCAGCTCTGAGCTCTTTGTAATGCGGAACCATTGCCTTAATTCCAATGACTGCAGCCTTCATTTGTGAACATTGAACATTTCAACTGTGAAATGCAAGGGCCTCTCCTTAGATCAGAGCATTAGGAGGAGTATAGTTTAGGCTTGGCATTTATTTTTTTAACTGCTCATTCTCTGTTTTGAATGTTTGGGTTTAGTAAGGGTTTTCTATGAATACAAGTAAAGCTTCTGGTGTTTTATTGAAAGATGTTAATAGGAAAAATATGAGTTTGCGGCACACTCATGTTAAGTAAATTTTTTGAAGGAAAGGCTAGTTACAATCAGTTCTTTAGCATTGCAGCCTGACTTGGGCTAGGCTATATATCAGAAACCCTTCAAGGGAGTAGAATTCCTAATCTTTGTTAGTCATATAGCAGGACTTGGTGATCTGACTCCATCAGCTCCTAAAATAATAGCCCAGGATTTTTGAAGTGCATTTTTCTTTGCTAAGGTCAAAGGTGAGATCTGGCTTCCTGAGCATATTAATTTACCAGTTAAAATGTGCCACAGCCTCTGGCTACTTTAAGATGATTGTGTGATTTTTTTTGTATAAACCTGGTAGGAGCATTACTGAAATTGAATTGCAAGTTATATTTTCATCCTGAGACTGATGCTTCTGGCATTGCGTAAAGTCATTTAAGTAGCCAACCAAAAGATATCCAGTGCCTTCCATTGCCCGTATCTTTGCCAAATCCCTTCTGGGGGTGTGTGGTGCTGCTGGCGGCGTCATACTGCTGTAAGCAGGAAGGGCAGAGAGAGGGCACGCCAAATTCCCCAAATCCCAGCACTGGTGACAGTCGCCTTGGCCCCACCAGTGGTTTGCAAATAACCTGCTCCGGCCATCCCCACAAAGGCTTTTCCTTTCCCTGTGCGTTCTCTGGGCAGGGGTAGCAAGGCTGATGGGCAGAGCGCTGAGTTGCTAAGATGTTGATGATTTCTTTAGGACACTTGCATGTGATATTAAGGCACGTTCTGTGCTCAGTTGTTAGTTTAGATCTGTTGTGCCTCTGTGTTTTACAGTAGTTAGAGGAGTTATGTGTATTGGGTGGTGACTGAGACACCAGTGAAGTTTTTCTTGCTTTCCCCTGGGATTTTTTTTTTGCCCTAGATTAAAAATACATTCAGGTGAGGACTGAAATACTTAATCTGAATTAACCCCAAATTAAAGTTACTTTCCTTCACTCTAGCAGTGTCTAGTCTATGTCAGGAGGGGAGTTGCAGCAGTTTTATCTGTCACATGCCCTACTGCAAGCCAGAGAGAAACACAGGTGATTTTCTTGCCATTTTAGATTGCAATCGAAATGAGAGGAGCTCCCTTATAAGATGGAATAAGTTTAAATAGAAATGCTTGTTATCACAGTCTGAACTATATTGTTAAGCTATTTTTCTATTACAGTTCATGATCTACAGAGCTTCGGCCTCGATAATGTAAGTGTTCCCAAGATAGTGTTCTAGTTCTCCTTGTCTATTTTCCTCCTGCATTTCCCTGCTTTTGCCACGTTGAGATCCTAGTGTACTGACACCGTCTGGATTTGACTATATAAGCCTGAGCAGAACCTGGGACAGGGCTCTGAAGTATGTTCTGGGACATCTGCATGTTGCTTGGCAAGCCTGTTCCCCTCTGCCTGAGACTGCCTTGCTCCTGAATCTGCGCTTCCCAGTTTTCTAAGGTTGACATTTTCACAACTGTTTCTGGGTCTGTTGGGGTTTACCTTGTGCTAGGAGGAAAGCAGATGATACCCATACCTGTGCCACCAAGGCAGCTGACAGCATGGTGTTCCTATGGCAGGGAGATGAATGGGTGGGAGAGCCTGCTCTGTAGATGGGAGGGAAGGGCACCGGGATCTGGGGATTTCCAGCAGGAAAAAGAGAGATTCCACATCTTGGAATGTCCCATGAATAAAAAAGAAGAGCAAGTGCTTTGGAGTTCACTGTTAGGACATGCAGAGTACGGGAGGACCTGTCTTTGTTCTAGAGCCGCACTCAGAAAAATATACAAATAATTAACTTTCAACCCCTTACCTTGCCTCTTGGATGCTGTGCAGTTGTTTGAGTTATTAACATTTATGTTTCAGATCAATATGACGCACTATATCAAACATCTCTCATTTGGAAGGGATTATCCAGGCATTGTGAACCCTCTGGATGGGACGGACGTCACTGCACAGCAAGGTAAAAGCCAACTGAGAGAAATCTCTTTTTAAGTGTCTGTATTAATAAGTGTTAGAAGAGAACAGGAGTGAAGTTCCCAGTCTTTAACAAGAACCCTGACAACACTGCATGAAACGTAGACTCCTCCACCTTGTGCTCTTTCTGGAACAGCTGCCTCCATCCATCTGGAACAAATCTGCCAATGTGTTTTGATTCTGTGACCTTTCTGAAAGATCTCTCTTTTTGTGTTCATGGATGCACAACAGCAACTATAGCACATCATTATAAAATGCCTGCATCAGATGTAGTTCAGGGAGAGCCCTGTCTAGCCGCTGCATGCAGTAGGAGATAACCAGAAGACACAGGATAGGGAAAAAAAGCCTAACTGATTGTTGCTGGAGAACCATCGTGACTGCCTGACTTTGATCTACCCAACAGTAATGGCTGAACAGCTGCAGTGAAGTTGAAATGTTGCTGATCTTTTCGAGATAGCTCCAGCTGGCTGGCTTGAGAAGGAAGGGCAGTTGTCTCCTCGTGCTGCTGCTGCTGCTCAAACTATAATCTTGGTTTATTCACATAAGACTGCTTGTGTGCATTTTCCTTGAAAGATCCTGACTGTACCACTTTATATGCCACTGCAGACATTAGTTGGCTTTTTTTCCCAGATCCACTGAAGTCTGCAAAGTTTGTCTTTGCAGGTACTTGGGGTGCCGTTATATAACACAGCTTGAAGAAAGAATCCGTTTGCTTTGAGGTGGTGGTAGGATTGTTAATCATACTTGAACGTGTTCTTTTAAATTTTCCGCCATTGATGGTAATTCTTGTACCCAAATCAAAGGAAGTTGCTTAAAATAAAATACAGAAAAAGGAAAAGGTGTCATAATGCTCGATATGATTGTGATGCTGTAGTTTTTCTGTGGAGTAACAAACTCTGAGAGGTGGCCTATAACTGGCTGCTAACACACACATTGCTGGCTCATGTTGAGCTTCTCATCCACCAGCACCCCCAAGGCGTCTCCTCAACACTCCTATCAATGCATCTTCCATCCAGCCTGTATTTGAGCTTGGGATTGCCCTGACCCATGTGCAGGACCTTATACTTAGCCTAGTTGAACTTCATGAGGTTTGTATGGGCCCACCTGTCATGCCTTTCAAGGTTGCTCTGGACTGCATCCCTTCCTTCCAGCATGTTGACTGCTCCACACAGGTTGGTGTTGTCGCCAAACTCACTGAGGGCCCACTCAATCTAACTGTCCATGTCACCAACAAAGATGTTGAACAGCACTGATCCCAGTACCAACCCCTGAGGAACACCACTCGTCACTGCTCGCCACTTGGACATTGAGCAGTTCACCACAACTCTTTGAGTGTGATCTTCCAGCCAGTTCTTTGTTCACCGAGTGGTCCCTTGGGTCAAGTCCACATTTCTCCAATTTAGGTACAAGGATGTCATGTGGAACAGTGTCAAATGCCTTGCACAAGTCCAGGCAGATGGTGGCAGTTGCTCTGCCCTTGTAAACCCATCATAGAAGGCCACCAAATGTGTCAGGGATGATTTGCCCTTAATGAACCCATGTTGGCTATCACAAATCACCTCCTTATTTTCCATGTGCCTTAGCTGGGTTTCCAGGAGGGTCTGCTAATGATCTTGCCAGACACAGAGGTGAGACTGATCGGCCTGTAGTTCCCTGGGTCTTCTTTTTTCCCTTATTACAAAAGGGGGTTATGTTTCCCTTTTGTCATTCAGTGGGAACTTCACCAGACTGCCATGACTTCTCAAATATCATGCATAGTGGCTTGGCAATTTCATCTGCCAGTTCCCTCAGGACCAGTGGAGGAATCTCATCAGGTCACATGGACTTGTGCACCTTCAGGTTCCTCAGCTGGTCTTGAACCTGGTCTTCTCTTACAGTGGGCAGTTCCTCATTCTCCCACTCCCTGCCAGATCTTGATTTTCATCTGATACGAAACCATGCTTCTACAGGAATATACTATAGTGTTAATTGAAGTTGATATAGGATACTCATTTAGAGTTGAGTGTGTTTTCTTAGGGCTATGCTATTAAATGTAAAGGTTTTCATGTGCTATAATAAGTATTTTCAAGACGTTGTACTGCTAAAACTGTAGCAAGATAACTGGTTTGTAGGGCGTTTTCAATTTAGTCAAGGCCAAAATGGCAGTAGTTTTGGCTGGAACAGGAACAAGATTCAATTTGGCAAAAGGAAAACTCATGTCAGACGTTAACTTTACTGTCCTTGAAAACCTCCACTAGCTGTTGCATAGAAAGCTGTTCCTTGACAAGTTGAACAAAACCAATTTATGTCTACCTAACCTGTCAGTTAAGCTTTCCAGCTCTTTGCCAGTTATTAATTGTGTCTCTCTGTCTTTGCTTGTAGCTTCCATGATGTTTCAGTATTTTGTCAAGGTGGTCCCCACAGTGTATATGAAAGTAGATGGTGAAGTAAGTACCTTTTTTTTGCCCCTTTTACTTTGGCAAATGAAAGCATTCAGACTTTCTCCTCTTATTCTGACACTGACCATATCTGACCTCTGGTGAAAGCAACACAGTCTGTTCGACTTTCTTCATATAACCAACCCAGCAAGAATAACAGTTTCTATGGTGTATGGTTGTCTGTAATGTTGCAGCAGTGATGAAACAGATTTCAGCCTCCTCCGTTGCACCTAGCTCCAAGTGACCATGCCATTTGCATCATGTTCCCACATGAATCCCTCCTATTGCATGCTCAGGAGAAGTTAAAGCAGCAAGGAGATCCTAAAAATGTTCTTTGGAGAATAACTGAAGATCAGCTTATCTCCAATTTAAAAACTCCTTTAGCCTCTAAAAGAGCATGGCTAGATTTCCAGCCCTGCGTTTAGAATGTGTCATTCTTTCAGGACAGGTAGGATAAACAAATTACCGGGGAGATACCAGGGTAAGACGAAGATCCTGAGAACAGAGACAAATTTTTGCTGTCTTTTGAAGCCAGCCTGAGGGAGCAGAAAGAACTGTGATTTCTTTCATTCATTTGGAAGCTTTTATTTTGATTGCTGGCGTTTTGCAGGGGATCTCAAGAGCTGCAGAGAAAATCTTTTTTAAAAACAAAACGAACATATCAGTTATCATTATTTGGACCCCCGTAGTCTTGGGGCAGCAGAATGATGTAAGCTGTTACATTTCTTTTGCAAAGAAAACACCAGTAGAAGCAGCAGCTCTACTGTTGTGCAGACTTCACCACCAGTGCTACCCAGTGTACTTATCCGACCCAGTGAGGAAGAGACAGGTGCCACATGCCTCAGTACCCCTGTGAGCGTTCGTGTACAAGATGGCTTAGCTCCCTAGCTGTCTCCCAGGTTTTGGTTCTTTATCTTCTGCGCTGCATGGGTGGTCTATGCCAGCTTCACTTTAACACCAAACCAGTTCCCTCTGAGGTGAAACCTAAGTGTGGTTCTGGGGCTTGTTCAATGCAAGAACTGATCTACGTGCAGATGAAACTATGCCAGAATTTGACTGCCTTGCCCTTCACGGTTTTATAACACTGTGCAAACCCCACAACACTGGGAACCCTTACCACCTCACCTCAGGCTCTTCACCCAAACTCATGCCGCTCTTGGGCATGTACTGCATATCCTTGTAATGAGAACAACATACTACTGCACATCCACACAACCTTCATGTTGTTTTAGGCACTATGAAATGTAAATCACCGGCAGTTTATTAGTTACGCCAGGGGCTGCATACGAACCACAAATCTGAGGAGCCACACAGCCACAGTAGATACAATTCAAGCAAAGCTATCCTAGAGCAGTGTGGGCAGAGCAATCTTAACAGAATCCACTGGAAAGGTAAACATAGTTAGTATTTCTTCATCTGCCCTGAAGATTGAAACTGCTTGCAAGATAGTTCTTGTGATAAATCCTTATGTGGGCCATTCTTTCTTCAGTCCCCTGCCTAGAAAGGATGTATCTGTTTTTTCTTGAAAGCTGGGTGCAAGTTGCTTGCTATGAGGTGATACTGGGAGAATCTTCAGACAGTGTTAGAAGCTCATTCTGCTTGGATTCAGGATGCCTCTGTAGTTTCTGTGGAGGATTGAAATTCCTGAAGTACAAAAGATAGTTAATAGGAGCTCTATTCTTATGGCCACCTCCCAGTGCCATAAGCCACCATGGCTTCTGTTTCTCTTGATGAAATCTCATGTTCTACTGTAGAGCTGTTGTTCAGATTTCAAAGGACTTCTCTGTCAAAAGAACTGCTTTTTATTAGTCACCAGGAGAGGAATCCGTGCAAACCACGATGCTTATACTTAGAGCAACTATGGATCCTAGTACACTACCAGATGCATACCAGGAGCTGTGTTATACATTCAGTACTTGGAACCCCCAAGTGTGGAACTTGGTGAAGAAACTGGATAGTATCTTTCTCAGCTTGGATTGTAATTTGTGTCAGATAGCTTATTAGGGATGATAGAACATAATTTCATTTTACAGAAACCCAACTCCTTTGCTCTAAGAATAGAACTGGTGTGAACAACGTGTAGAAGAATGGCAGGGCACAGAAGAATGCTGCAGGGTGATCTTCATTCATAGAAAGATGGGCCATCTGTGTCCTTCTGCAGCCCTGGAACTCTCTTGCTTTTATGTATTATTTCCTTTTTTCTCACTCTTGAATATATATGGCTTTCTCACATCAGTGCTGTTTCCTTGAACCATGCTTAGGTGAACTACATTTTGGTGGAGGATGATGTGGACTTGGGGTTGAGGTCGAGAGGGACAGCTTATGCCATTGCTTGCCAACAGAGACCAAAACAGTCCAGCCTGGGGACTGATGCATCACTCATTCTTTAGACTAGCTGGGGCTTTTACTGCTAGCCTGTAGTAAAAATAGATCTGATCCTAATGGTGCTCTTTATGACCCTTTTTATGACTGTCAGGCCCCCCACAAGTGAGTGCACAGGACTACATTGATACGGTTCACTGAACCCCTGTTTTAGTAGCCTTTCCAATTCCTCACTAACAAGACAACATTTGCTGTGTTTGTTTCCTGCTAGGTGGTAAGGACCAACCAGTTTTCAGTTACACGACATGAGAAGATAGCCAACGGGCTACTAGGAGACCAGGGTCTGCCTGGTGTATTTGTGCTATATGAACTTTCACCCATGATGGTGAAGCTTACAGAGAAACACAGGTAAGAGACATTTCAGTCTATTTCGTTACCTCTCTGTTGATGTTGTCATTTTGCTAGCTTAAAACTCCATCCTTTCTTAGATACAACAGTGCAAATGCCTGAAAGCCATCCAAGCCCCTTCCCAGTCAGTGGAGAGGAAGAGGCCCAGCCAGATGCCCTTCCTCTCGGTGTGAACATCTGAAAGCGATTGTGGTTTTTCTGGTATTACCTGAAGTCTTTTAATCCAGTACCAAGATGGAGAAGGAAATTGGTGCAGTGAGCAGAAGTCTGATATAATGGTTCTCGGTTCAGACTAATGTCCTCAAAGTCTTTTTTTAATGGGAAAACTAGATTGATATAGCATGCCCATCTTGCCAGCACCTACAGCGGCACCCACACTGATCAAACCTGGTTACTTAATCTGCATTTCCTATAGCTTTTCTGCATGTTGTAGTCAGTGTTGAGCCTCTTTCTTCTTTTCAAGTCCTCCATTAATCACAGTCATTCTGCAGGGGACTGGAAGGGGTTGTAACTGTCTGCTATTTTAGGATCGTAATGAGGGACAGCCAATGTTTATACCTTAAAATGTATTAACATGTGCTTAGGGATTTAGTTTCTGTGTTACAGCAGCCTGCTGTGCATTCTCTCTGGGTAGGAATGGATAAAATCTTAGGGATTAAAAGTCCAATCCTTTAGGTTTAGAAATTCAGTACTTGCCTCCTAGGGTTGCCATTGAGCTCATTAGTGCACTGCTCTAATGCTATTCAATGCTGCTCGGTGACAAACTCCATTCTGTAACCAATAAGGGTTATTTAATTGTTAAATCTTGTCAGCTATTACTTTTTATATAATGCATACTTATGTGCTGTGATGAACATTATGATAATTATGAATTAGTTTTGATTAGTTAATTGTTACTTACCTGATGTTGGTATCTGAGCTCATGCTGGTTGTTCAAATTGTTTTCCTCATTCTAGGTCCTTTACACACTTTCTCACAGGAGTTTGTGCCATCATTGGAGGCATATTTACAGGTATTGTACCTTTCAATATTTTTTCTTTCTAAAGTGTAAACATTTGCCATCTTACTCTTTCTAAACTCTGCATGGCTGGTAATAAATCCCTGTTTGATGGGGAGAGATGCATTTAGTAGAGCATATAGCATGTTCTGTGGAGCCATGGGAGTGACATCAGATTGTAATTAGCAGTGTAGACTTTCAAGATGCTGTAGAAGTTGTAGACCTATTATAATATTTCATTTGATTATGATGTAGACCTATCATAATATTTCATTTTGATGCTTTACAGGACATTTTGTTTTCAAATAATGCAGTCTTTCACATACCATATGAATGCATCTGTACCATTTTCTTGGCCAGCTTGGGTCTGTAAGCAGGTAGTTGCTTCAATGTGGAACCAAAGGCAGTAAAATCTGTGCTACCAGGTTGCCATGGGCATAGCCATCTCAGAGGTCTCAAACTGTGTTCGCAGACATAGGAGCTCCAGTGAGAGCTCTGCAGGGACTCAAAGTAGCCCTCGCAGCTCGATGGGGTCCTGTAAAGAGAGGTTGTTCCTGCAGAGCTATTTGAGTGACTGGATTTCATTCTCAGTGCTGGCTTCTGTAATAGCTAGCCAGTATCTGCTCAGCTCCATGCATGTGACAGAGCACCGCCTTGGTCCAGCCTTGCACTCCAGCTAATAACCCAGAGTGCTCTGAAAGCAAGTCAGAGATGTTCACGTGTCTGTGAAGAGCCAGCCTGGAGATCTGGTCAGCAGATCTTACTGGACTTGAGAAGCCTGCTACTGTATCACGTAACACCTGTATCAGATACCTATATCACATAAACCTTTATCTGCAAGGTTTTCCCGTCACCTGAGGTGTCACAATGCTCAGTTAACCTGATACTGTTAAACAGTATTTCTGTCTGTAATAAATTTGATCATATGCATTTCTATGGCTGAGTCTCAGGGAAGGGTTTCAAAAATTATTTTCTTGACAAATGCAAGTGCCCTCTAATGCTGATGAGGTTTGATGGCCAGTCTATAGTGTTTGCTGCCATACGCCATGTTCAGACTCTATATTCATATCCTAGAATATATATGAATATCTCATATGAATAAATCAGCTATGTAACAGTTTTTGTGTTGGAGCATCAAATTGATTCTACAAGTTGAGATAAATGCAGGACAAAACAACCACAAAAGACAGTCATCTGAAGTGTTACTCAGAGACCACATAGTAAGGCATATTCTGCAGTAATAAACAGGAAACTCAGTTCCCGTGTTAGCTGCTACTCTTTATATAGTATTGAAATGTCTGTCTTTGTGTAGGGCGAAGTAGTCGCTTAATTATTTCTTAGATTGAGGTGTTGAATAAAAGAAAAAAGAACATGAAGCTTCATAAAGGACAAGAGGGAATGGCTTTAAACTGGAAGACAGACTTAGATTAGATATTGGGAAGAAATTTCTCCCTCTGAGGGGGGTGAGACAGTGGCTCCGGTTGCCCAGAGAAGCTGTGGCTGCCCCATCCCTGGAGGTGTTCAAGGCCGGGTTGGGGCTTGGAGCAGCCTGGTCTAGTGGGAGGTGTCCCTGCCCAGGGCAGGGGGGTGGGACTAGGTGATCTTCAAGGTCCTTTCCAACCTAAACTGTTCTATGATTCTATGATAAAGACATTGAAAATACCTTTGCTTACTGGCACCCTCTGTTCCCTCCCTGGCAGGAGCTCAGGGTTCCTGTTCTGTGAAAGCCACCTCGAAGGATGCAGGGTTTTCTGAGTTTTGTGGTGCAATAGACCCATTCTGAGCTTTTCTGTGGGCCCAAACAAGCACTGAATTAAGAGGCTTCTTCAGCGCTGGAGAGATTTGGGAAAAATACTGCAGAAAGAACTGAATGCTTGTGTCCTTGGTGGGTAAACATTGCAGCATTGGGTAGAGTAGCTTACTTTTAAGGTTACCATGAAGTGAGAAAGAAATGGGAAATGTGCCCTTGGCAAGCTGGGTCAGGGCAATGACGCAACATAAGGCTCTCAGCATCAGCTTCCTCTCCAAACTCTTCCCACTCATCAGTGACTCGGCCTGTTGCATTTTTACTTCCATAACAGAGATCTTTTTCTGGAGAAGTATGATCATGTCTGCCTGCAAGCTGGATCTTGTCTATCTTAATGTCATGAGAACCTTATTCTTCAGAGCAGCAGCAGCTGTTTTCTGACTGGGGGAGCTGGAAGTCCTTTCCACTGACAGAGAGGGGCTTGTGTTTTCTTTCCCTGTGAATCGTCTCCCTTTGAGGTATGTCCGGCTTGATCCACCTGTTTTTTCCTTTTAGTTGCAGGATTCATTGACTCCTTGATCTATCACTCAGCACGTGCCATCCAGAAGAAAATTGAACTTGGGAAGACAACATAAATAAGCAATGATCTCACCCCACAAGCAAAACCTCTAAGGAGAACTAAGCAGGTTTTTTGAAACACAAGTGATCTTCTGAGTGCACAAGAGAAGAGGTTTGGAATTACCAGATGGCCCTGATCGCTCTTATGTTACTGTCCCATTATCCTTTGTTTGGCATTAATTTGTGGATGGAACTGCTTGAACCTTGCTGCTATAAAGATTAGCCATCTTGTCTGGCTGTGCAGACCCTACTGTAAAAACCCTTTCGTGTCAGTCCGTGTTCATCCAGTTCCTCCCTCCTGCCCTGAAGAGATGCTGGAGATACTGCATTCTGTTTGCCTCCAGGAATAATTTACTGTATTGTCACGAGACTTGGAACAGATTGAAGTTGCCGTCAAATAAGCTTTCTAGCAACACCATCTAGCTTTTTTAAATTTTCTTAAAATTGTTCCTGAGTATGCTGATGCTGTATGCCAGACCTCTGTGAAAATGTGCTGAATCCCGTGCGCTTTCCTTCCAGCTGTCCTGGGCAGCGTGGTGAGACCTAGCACCTGGGATGTGCTTACTGTCCTGTGGGGCATTGCAGCTGCTCCAGATTGATCTTCTTATGAAAGATGCACGTTGGTGTTTAAGCAAAAAAACTGTTTGGAGTTTTAATTGATTTTGTAAATTAGATTGTGTTTTTCATTTCCCTTCTGTTTATGTTTTAAAATAAAGTCCATCCTCTGTGTTTTGCTGAAGCATTTTGAAGAATAAGTAAATTCTTTGAAATAATCCTGGTACTGAATTGGAAATTATAATTAAAAAACACACCTGCATTGCAGGTAGTAGATATGTACATATGTAGATATGCAGTATGTAGATAGCATGATGATGATGTGTTGTTTTTTTCTTTTTAATTATCCATACAAGTGAGTTAAGTGCTTGGTATGTGAAATTGTAGTGGGAGAAATTGGAAAATAATGAGGAAAAATAAAATATTGTGGATTCCTGCCTCATTTTTAGGCAAAGCACATTCATTACTCTTAAATTTCAGCTCTGGATTTGCTTTGGTATTGACTCTAAATTTGGTCTAAGCAATTGGTCCAACAGAGTACAGTGAATGTGACAGGCACAGGATCAGATAATGCAGAGAGAAAGCTATTTTATAATTAATTTTAAAGTAGGTTTTGTTTGTGGTTGTTATTGGTTTTTGTTTTGTTTTTAATTAGTTGAACTTGTCTATAAACCAGGGAGTATAAAACCCATGTGTTTTCAATTGGGGAGAGAAGCAGTTTGAGGTGTGGGTAAGGAGACTGATTAATCTCCAAGCTAGAATACTGGGAAAAAAATGGGTTTTTAAAAAAAAAAAATCCAGCAGGTC
>NW_009648638.1:38843-42545 GCF_000708025.1 Charadrius vociferus
CAGTTTCGGTCGCTCAGCAGAGCACACAGCTTTGTAACTAAATTTGAAAGAATAATCAGGAGGGGGAAGATGAATGACAATAATGTAGCAAGACTTTGTCCCACAGTGAAACAATTAGCAGCTAATCACTTGTCTTTGATAAGAAAGCCAATTTCTTGTAAGCCTCAGAAAAGCGTTGGAGAGCATCTCACAGAGCACTTCTTAGCACCTCGAGAAAATAGAGGGAAGGTGATGGGACAGGTAAGTGCAAGACTTGTACTCATTGTGGGAAAGTGGAAAGAAGAGAAACAGAAGACACATACAGAAATGGAGATTGCACCTGGAGAGGTAGAAAATCAATGAAGCTAATAGTTAACTCAAGTAATACAGGCTTCTGCTATAAAATGGGAGCTTGTGAGTAGGAGAGATCTGGTCGTTTTAATAGACTGAAAGACCAAGTGACTGATAGCCATGGAAAAGCTGAGTCTGATTCAAGGATGTTCATGTTTGTGATTGAAAGTAGGAAAAGACATCCTGCTAACTGCTCTGGAGAAGAAAACCTTTGTGGAGCTCAGGCTCCAGGGTCTACAATCAGGGTGGGGCTGAGGTAGATTGTGCTGTCTTTTCAAAGCAGTAAGGGCTCAAAAAGTAGAGCAAATATTAATAATATTTTCATGTGTGTTTTCAAAGTTTATTCAATGAAAGATCATTTCAACTGTACTTGATTCTGTCATCTTCTGCCTTAGCATGCTTGATTTTTTCCTTTCTTACATTTCTTTGATACAATTTTTAAAATATTTCCTTAATTATAAAAGACAGGAAGGGAAGATGCCCCTCTCCCCCTGCCCAAAGAACAACTACAAACCTCCCCCAAAAGCTATCAGTGCGTGGAAATGTCAGCTCTGACATGCAGACAGCCACGTTTGAGTGGCTGCTGTCACCACACTGCTGTCACCAAACAGCTTCATGGCCACTGCAGGGACAATGCACAGCAGCCCGCCTCCAGCCACACCATCTTCCCATTCCTCTCTCCCAGCCAGGGTGGGCAGAGCCGTGCTCGCCCTGTGTCCAGCCAAATGCAACATCCCTGGTGCCATGGGAGCACCAGGGTAGCTGCTGGCAGTGCAGGGGGCTGCCAGTTCCTGCACTAACAGCCTGGCTTCAGTTTCTTGGGGATGCGTCATTTGTAGAATGAAATCCTGCCTTCGGCTGCCAGTCTCTTGATGAGGCTGAATTCAACGTCAGCATCATGGACCCTCGTCCTGCGAAAGGCTCCAGACCAGCGGTTTTTCTCCCAGTAGTGGTGCCAGTTCCCTTCGCTGTCTGCTCCGAAGCCAAACACAGAGACCTGCACACACACCAGCAAGAGCCATCGCTGTGCGGGCACTCAGTCAGCCTGAGAGCACACAGACAAGTGGTGGAGTGGCGGTAAGGTGTCCAGTCCTGCTGACCACGCTCACCTGCTGGCAGGCATGCAAGGCAAAGAGCAGGGCTGTGAAGCCGGTGGAAGGGTACCGCCCGTGGCGCTGCGTCCAGTTGTCATGGATGTACTTGAGGAAAGCTGGGCTCAGGATCAGCACCTGAGTGGGGAGTGGAGGAGCCATCAGCTGCTCATGTTGCTGCCAATGGCCAGCCCCCACCTCCAGCACAGCCATCAGCCCTTCTGCTCACTGGGTCTGCCCACCTCCCACTGAAAAACAAGCCTGGGCTGTGCCTAGAGGAGCCCTCCCTGCCCAGGAGGCGTTGGAACACACCGAGACCTTACCTTGTTTCTGTCCGCCTTGATGAACTGTTTGACTCTCACGTATGTGCTGCAAAAGCCAGAGGACAGCAATGAGCTTGGGGCGCTCCTGCTGCTGGGGCCTCTCGTTTGGAGGCACCTGGCCCCATAGCATCCTCACACCCTTGGGCTGCTCCAGCAGCATCCCCTGGCCTGGCTCTGGGAAGAGACATCAAGCCCATGGCCCCACAGTGGGGACAGCCACCTTCACAGCCTACTTGCTTAAACTGTGGTGCAGAGGGATGCCAGGACCCTCGCCCAGGGGCCCTTCGTCCCACTAGCACCATGGTGCCAGTACCCCAGTGAGGCACCAGGGTCCCCAGGACCACTCCACGCCATTGCAAGGGTCTCCAGCACAAAAGACGCTGTCCCCTGAAGCTGACTCACTGCGTGAGCTCTCCGGTGGAGAAGGCGCTGGCCACCCACTGCAGGTCCAGTGGCTTGAAGGGGATAAGGACGAGATGGACACCAGGCCCAAGGTTCACTGCACTCTCCGGGTACATGAAGTGATGGGTTGTTCTCATGCCAACATCCAGCTCAAAGCCAGCAATCTTTGCTCTGTTCATCCTAGGTGACAGATGGAAGGCATGTCCCAAAATGAAGATGCACATCGTGCCAGTCCCAGGCTGCCATTCCCACTGGGCGAGGACACCAGGTCACTGTGGCCAGCAGCAAAGAGGGGACACGGGCAACACAGGGCAGGTGTGTTCCCTGAGGGGGCGGGGGGGTGTGTGTGTGCTTCCAGCAGGACTACCCCGCCCCCTTCCTCCACCCCCACCGGAGGGGACAAGCCCCTTTGGGTCACCCACCTCAGCACCCAGTCATGGGCATCGATCTGCAGCCCATAGCTGGACCCCTTCAGCCGCCCCGAGTTCCCCACCACCGCACAAGTCCTGCAGCGAGACAGGTCCCACAGGCTGCCAGTCGGGGCCGGGAGGACAGTGAAGAGCTGCTGAATTATGCCTTGGAGCTGGACATCATTCGGAGGACCCTGTAGGGTCTGGGAGAGCAAGGGCAGCAATAGGCAGGATCAGCCCCACCACCCACCCCCCTGCCACCAGTACCCCCAAAGGGGGAACAGAGCCCCACTTGTCCCAGCAGAGCCCCGGGGAAGGTACAGAAAAAACGGATGGGATATTAGGAAAAGGTTGCGGGACAGGCAAAAGGGGGGCAGGGTGGGGGTGGTGAGCTGGGGTCCCTGCACTGCCTTCATGCCCCATGGCATCTGTCGAATTTGACCTTGGCCCTGACCCACTGCAAAGAGATTGGAGGAGCCCAGGATGAGACCCGTGTTCCCCACCCCCCATGCTCCGACTCACCAGCCACCACTGAACCACGTCCGAGGAGAGCTCGTGGGCTGTGCCCATCAGCAGAGGCCCCATGGCCATGTTGTAGCGGGTGTGGAACCATGTGGAGCCATTGGCACTGGCGGGGCAGCGGTCAGCAGGGGTGTCAAGGAGGGATGGAGTCCCAGGGAAGGGGCTGAGGCCATCCATGGGGGCGCGGAAACATTGCCACAGGACCAGCAGCAGGCATAGGGCCAGCACCACCTGCGTGTGTCTCTGGCACAGCATCCCTCATACCACCTGCAGTGAGATGTCACCAGGCCCAATTGCAGTATCACCACAGGACCCCCTCCCTTCCTGCCCAGCCTCCTGGGACACACACCCCTTGGCTGCTCACCGACCCTGCAGGGACCTGAAATAGCCTGTTACGTCTGGTTCCTCTTCAAACCATTCAGTGGCTTTATTGCTGTGCTCTGCTTCTGGCACTGCCACAGTCACTTTGGGCCGGCTGGCAGCACTTGCTGTACGAGGACCTGCTTTCTGCCTGCAATGCTTTTAGGGTCTGGAAATCGACCCGCAAACAAGCGGTGAAGCGTCATCACGCCAGCCACAAGCTGAACTCCAGCTCCCCTCCAGAGCGGCAGCCTCCAGAGCGGG
>NW_009648638.1:42614-54659 GCF_000708025.1 Charadrius vociferus
CTGTGCGCAGGATCCCCCTCGGCTTCTCGCCCACCGCTAAGCCCACGCAGCCGCTGTGCAGCCAACGAGGCACTCCCTCCCCAGTGGCTCTGGGGTTTGGCAGCTTCAAGGGCACCAAATCATCGCCAGGAGGAGCAGGAGGTACTAACTGCCGTCTCTGTGCATGAACCTTTCTTAAATACCCATATTTAACTGACATTTCTGTTCTCCATCTAAAAGCGCTCACATAAACCTGAAGTCAGAGGAAAAAGGGTTTTCTTGTCCTCAGGGAGTTCACGAAGTGCTCAGCCTTTCAGGACCTGACTCCCACGGGCAAGGCAAGAATGAGGAGCAGGGATGTGTGGACAGCCTCCATCCCAGGATCAGAAGCAACCGCAGCGGGTTTGGAAGGGGGCATCCCCTCTGCACTGGGAAAGCTGAAGGAGAGGAAAAACCCCTCCTGCCCTCAGCGGAGCACCCTGTGCTTCCCACCAGTCCCCTGGGTGCTGACATGGGGCCACGGGTCAGCACCAGCTTCATTTCTCCACGTTAACCATTTTCTGCAGTTCCTGCAGCACAGATGTACCTGCTCACTGTGGCATCCAACCAGCTACACTCAAATCTGATGCACAGGACACACACCCGACAGCAAAACTGCTGCTCCTGGGGGTCCAAGCAACAAGCAGAGACAAGAGAAGGAGGTGGGAGGTTTGGACAATCCAAGGTATCTGCAGTGGGTCACGCTCCTCTGCAAGCCTGCCCTTTCAAAAAGCTACTGAACCATCACCTCTTCTTAAAGGGAAGTACCAACAAGCCACCACCAGCATGCTGGAAACGCGGATGTGGGTGCTCCCGAGCAGGAAGTGGCCGCAAAATGCCGGCTGTTCACCCCGCAGGCTCAGGGGGACCCTGAAGGCCCCCAGTGCTCTCCCTGACAGCAGCCGTGAACCCCCATGACTTAGTCTTTTGCCCTCCTGCAGCAGCCACAAGCATTTTCTGTGATGGAGGCAAGAACATCCATCTGACCATGTCGGCTGGGCCAGGAGCCAGTGGTAGCCCAGGCTGGTTCAGGCAGTTGCAAAGCCTTGGCCCATGGAGGGGGACGAGCTGGCTGGTAGCTGCACAGTTGGCACCAGCAGCTCTGTTAAGCCCAGAGCCAGGGGACTCGGGCAGCACACTGAATATTTCATGAAGCTTTTTGCGGTCGCCTGTCACCGGGGAGGGCAGGGCTCTGGACAGGCAGGGTTGAGCTGTGCCCATGTGCAGCCCATACCCCGTGGATGGGATCTTTCCACCTCCACCAGCACCCCCCATGGCAGCTGAAATGAGCCCCCCTGGCCCCATGCCCAGAGGTGCCGTCACCTTGAGGTCACCCAGCCCAGCACCATCAGCCGCAAGCCGCTGCAGTACAGCCGTGCAGCTGCTGCATTGAGCTGCACCCAGTGGCCACAGACCTGTCTCTGTCCCCACTCAGCCCCAAGAGACACCGCCAGGAGCTCCCCAGGCCGGCAGCCAGGAAAGAGGCGCTAACGGTGTCACAAACACCTGGTCCCCGGCCAGCTCTCCCTGGGGCCCCTCACCTCCTCCTCAGAAGCACTGCTGACCAGGGCCAGGCGAAGATGATGCTCCCAGGCTCAGTCACCTCGCCAGTGCTCGTTGCAAGCTGCAACAACCGCCACGGGAAAAGGAAGTGTTGCACAATGACGTGAGGGGGGAACAGAGCCTCACAGCGAGTGGCACAGTGAAGTCAGGGCTGCTGTCCCTTCTCCAGCAGTGGCCACCATTCTGGTATCCCGGCACAGCCCTCCCACACAGCCCAGCACCATGGCATCCACAAGTCCCACTGGAGCTGGATGCCTGGCCACATTCCCAGGGCCAAATCAGGTAACTTATCATTAATTAAGATGTTCTTCTGAGGGTGGGAAAAGCTGCCTGGAGTGGAACTGCCCTCCTGCCCCTAAGGGTCCTGCTGGGGTGGCTCAACTTATACTGACACTGACACCAGCAACACGGAGGTCTCAACAGCCTCGTGCATGCAGCATGTCACCAGCTGGCTTCTTTTGCTCACATGGATGGCATTTTGACTCAGAGAGGACAGGTGAAGGCTGTGAAACGTGCCTCGGCAACTGGAAAAACACAGCCAGTGGAGAAAAGCCATGCAAGCTGAATTGTGAGTAATTTTATCCAAGGGGACATGAGCCCTCTTTGCTCTGATGCCTGCGAGGAGGTTTGGTGCCTCAGGGAGAGCCACAAAGAGGAAGGATCTAGAAACTCAAACTAGACCAGAGCACCACAGAGACGGTATTTATTGGCATCAGGCTCAAAGAGCCTCTCCACTATTGCTGGGGTTCCAGGCACTGAAGGAGCAATGCCCTGAGCTGCTACAGAGTATATTTGCTGAAGCACAAACAGGGAAACCTGTGTGGGAGGAATTAGGGGCAGCACAGGCTCGTGGTGATGCTGGCTCCACAGCACCTGTTTGCATTTCCAAGCTCCCAGTGTGCTCAGCCCTCAGCAGAAGCCCCTTTCCCAGGGGTCTGCACACCAGCACGGTTCCACTTGCAGCTCTGGACCCCTGCAGGGCACAGCACGATCATTTCCATCAGCACTAGCAGAGCAGGGAGCACCACAAGGACAGGCAGCATGGCCAGGACAAGGCAGGAGCTGGGCGTTTGGCAGCAGAGTGCCCCAGGGCTGATTCCTGCATGGGGATGTGGCTGGGGCAGGAGCACATCTGTGGAGCATGTAGGTTGCTGTGTTCTCTACCTTTGCCTGGCCAAGGGAGAGCCTGGCACTGTTGTCAGCCCATGGGAGGAGTAGGGTGGGGGGACAGGGGTGCTGGGCAGCAGAGGCGAGGGAGGCAGCACCAGGTGAGCTGGTGCTCCCTGGTGAGCTGGTGCTCCCAGCCTGGTCATCCCTGGGGCCCTCGATGCAGACGGGAGCTTGGCTGATTACATTTTAAGCAGCTGATTGAAGCACAGCTCCTACTCATTGAGCACGTGAACGAATGAAGCAGGGAAGACACCTTGCCTGTGAGGCTGTCCTTCAATCCACCCTTTCTGCAGGGAGAAAGGAAGGAAGAAGGACCAGTAAGCATGGCATAGGGGCATTCAGGGCATGAGGAACTGGCCCCATAATAGCTACCTTTGGTTGCCAAGGAAAAGACGGAAGCTAGAGAGACAGATGCAGAAGATGAAAACGAGTGCAACAGTCATGGAACTGCATGAACCTGCAAGAGCTGGTCATGCACATCCCAGCGCTGGTCAGCATATGCAGGTTTACTCACCCACCAGTTGCTGTCCTCTTTTTCAGACACCACAATGATCTCGCCTGTGCAGAAAGTCAGCTCGTCTTCCCGGTCAGCATCACAGTCATAGAGAGCACAGACCCTGTGGAGCAGCAGTCTGTCCTGCAAGCAGGAGAGAGCATCCTCAGGCCTCCCCAGCTTCGTCACACACAAACTAAAATAGCTCTAGTGTCTTTATCCCAAAGGCCCTGGCAAAGATGTGAGCAGCAAGGATAAGAGACTGCGAGGTTTCCTGTGCAGAGGGAGGGCAGAGGTGGTCACCCAGGTGACCTGGGTGGTCACCTGCTGGGAGTTTGGGTGGGACAGGGATCCATAAGACACCTCCTTGTGCTGTAGCATCCTTCCAGAGGCACCTGCTCCTGTGCCCCAGCACAGCCCCATGTGCAGTTGCACTGTCTGGGGTCCCAATTCTCTCAGGGCAGCTCTGTGCGAGGAGTCAGTGGTGCTGCTCAGCACAACCCCAGGACCAAGCAACCCAAGCAAGGTCTCCCTAACGAAAGGGCTCTGCTTCTGCACAGTGTCCTCTAGGAGAAGGGTGTCCCCTGGAGCACAGAGAGGCAGGGACAGTGTGCACCCTTGTCCTTGTACAAAACTGCACCCTGACCTGCCAACAACCTGAAACCGTAAACAAGGATTCCCTTAAGAGGGAGCCTTATGGGGATTTTGTAGCATTCACAGCACCTAGCAGGGAGATGTCAACACCAGAAAGTCACAGCAGAAGTGCTGGGAGGAGAAGTTACTGGGACTAACTCCAGCTCAGTTCTAAACCAAGAGTGTTTTGGGGCAGATGTGGGAGCTGAGCGGATCCTAGCCACCTACCAAACTGCTTCTCTGAGGAAGAAGAGATGGAACATGCTGGGCGTGGCCAGAACATGGATCTGGCTCCTGGAGGGATCGGTGTGGGCCAGGCTGTCCCACTTCACTGGGGCCAGGCATGCAGAGGGGGTCCATGGCTTTCAGGGCACCTATGACACAATCAGGTTGGTCATCTCCCACCTTTCATCACAGGTGGACAACAGCAACCACCACTGTCAGGGAACACAGTGCAGCATGAGCCTCCTTCACAGTACAGTGTGTGCAGCAAGCACCCCATCAGTCTAGGAACTGGAAAGGGGACAGACTGGGGATAGGGTGGAGAGGGGCAGCAAGGGAATGGGATGTGGCCAAGAAGCAGAAGGACATAGAGTGGAGGCTGGGGTGAGAAGTGTGTTACTAGGAAGTGGGAGATGGGCTGTGCAGCTCCAAGGTGCCCCAAGAGCTGCCAGCACCAGCCAAAGGACGCAGCTGCCATGGGTCATGTACTTGGCACGCTCCATCCCCCCACACTCCCAAGCTCTGCTGGGATGAGGCTCCAGCTGGCCAGACCTCCATCCCAGAGCACCCAGGGCTGCTCCTGTCAAAGGGTTGTGTTGTGCAAGACACTGCCTCAGCCCCCAGCCTGTCCCCCTGCCCAGGTATGGAGAGAGGGGCATATTTCTGCCTCGGGTCACCCGTGGAAACAAATACAATGCCTGAAAGACAGGGATGGGGTCATTTCCTTCTCTGAATTTGGCATCTCCAACAGCCCAGGAAACCCCAGAATAACCCTGCCCTGGAGGCACTGGTGTCTAACAGCTAGGATGCAGGGAGTTGCTTTGTGCTCAGCTGTGGGCATGCTGTCATATGCCACAGCTCACACAGCTCTCCCAGCCCTGCATCCAAGCAAGAGGCCTCATGGGTCTGATCCACAAACGAGGCTCGGCCAGACAAAGCCACAGCCAACCTGACCTAAGCGCAGATGCTGGACTGCAGACTTCCAGCAGGTCCTTCCCACCAGCGTGGTCTGGCTCCTTGCCCCTCCTGTGCCTGTCCTTTTGTTACCTGAAGCCAGGCTGCTGGGGCTGGGCTGCTCAGGGCTGAGCAGTACCCAAGGTGTCGGCTCTGAGGATGTGCGCTTGTGCTTGATGTTCAGAGGCAGAGGTGGGCTCCTCCTGCTTCTTGTGTCCTCAGTAAAGATGGATGAGCTGGTAAGGAAGGGTGGATATGGCCCCTGGGGAGCTAGACACAGAGCAAAAACAGATCAGGGGTCAGCAGCAAGCTGGTGCTGAGCAGGGGTCCTGGGTTGAAGCTCCAGGGCAGAATGGACACAAACACGTGGGCAGGGATTTTCTTTTCTCTGCTTGCAGAGAAACTTGAGAAACACATCAGGTTGGAAGCAGAGCTAGGACTGGCAGAGGGGAAGTCAGGCAGGACTTGGTGAGTCTCCCAGAAATCAGGGTGGCTCTTGGAGGTGGGACATGCCATGGGAAGGCTGGGCAAGCATGGTGGGATCAGGTCTTGCTAAGGAGCAGAACTGCGATGTTGCTGCTTTTTCTGCTGGCAGCTCTGTCTTCCCAGCCCTGCCTCTAAAGACGTGCTCCTCTGCCTCTCCCAACAGCAGCAGAATTTGGGAGGTGATGGTGCATCCTAATGGCACCAGCGTAGGGTCTCCAAGGGCGAGCATATGCTGCAGTACTCTTCAAAGCAGGGATCAGTGCTAGGACAGACCAGCCAACACAAGCCAGCTTTGGTCCCTCAAAGAGCAGAGGACAGAAGGGTGCCCTAGGGCACCAGAAAAACCCTCACACCCCATCAGGGCCCCAGCTCCCTCCCAGACCACCCTCTGCCGATGGAGCCAGGCTGCAACAGCTCACCTTGCCAGCCCCTGCAGAACCCTGCCACAGGCTCTCTCACCTGGCTTTGCCTGCTGGGGTGGGAATGGAGACAGGTAGGAGGGGGCAGGTGGCACATCCAGACTGTGGAGGTGGGCAGCTGGCAGGGGGCAGGTGTCCGGCCACCCTCCCCAGGGCACTGACCCTGCTGTCTCTGGCCTGGGGGCAGCATCAGAGGGGTGGAAGCAGCTCTGGGGATGGGCAGATCCCCTCATCACGGGACCCAGCTGGGAAAGGGATATTTGCAGGTTAGATGAAGCAGGAGCAGCGGGGCAGGTGCAGGACCACCTGCTCCAGCACAGTGGGAGCAGGGGCAGTGGCAGCACGCATGGCCCCAAGCCAGAGCCTGCCAGGACCTCACCTTCTCATCCAAGTCTTCGTCACTCTCATACATGTCATCTTGGCCCAGCCACCACTCATACTCCACATGGACATGGGGGTTGAACTTACTGCTCTGGGCCTGTAGTAGCTGGAGCACAGAGGAGCTCCCTGAGGACCCACCAGCCCCATAGGCAGCTGCTAGCCCCATCTTCAACCACCCCACCCATCAGGGCAACATCTGCAAGCTGCAAGCAGCACATTTCAGCAGCAAGGGGGTTTGAGAAGGTCTACAAACACACAAATTGGGATGTGGCAGAAGCAAAGCTTGTACTCGCTGAGGAGATGCACTCACCCCATGCAGCCTCAGTACAGTTCCAGATGCCCCTGCCCAGCCACAGCGTGACCCCTGCCTGGCCTGTCCCAAACCACTCTTCCCTGAGAGACCCCATGCCAGCAGGGGGTCTCAGGAGCCTGCTGGGCCTCTCCACACCACACTGGAGATGCTGAGGGGGCGTGGCAGGCGCCGCAGGACACATCCACATGTGTGCAGGTGTCCCACTGCTCTCTGCTACTGGGATGTGTCCCAAAACCAGGGGGGCGATGAGACAGAGTGTCTTACCAGCTCTTCACACAGTTGATGTCTCATCCTCCTAGCAACATCAAGGGCCGTTTCTCCTGCTTTGTTAGCTGGGGCGGGAGAACAGCAGCCTTAAACACCATAAGCCTGCCCTGTGTTCAGCAAATTGAAGAGCAGTGCCGCCTTCAGGGCATTTGGGTGCAAACAAGCCCAAAAGAAGGGACAGCCTAAACCCAGAGCAAAACAAAGGCTCAGGCCATGAAAGAATAGTGGTGGGGAGATGAAGAGGGCAGGAGATGAGATGCACAGATAAGGAGAAAAAGGAGCAGAAGTAAGTCCTGATGACTCACAGAGGCGGGACAGGATAGCCTAAAGACTACAAAAACAGAGGAGTCCATAACTGGCAACCCTTGTCCTCTCTGTCACCTCAGGGACCTTTCGTCAGACCCAATACGTGTCCTGATGCCTGGTGGACACACAGACCGCCCGGACACCTAGGTCCCAGTGCTTGCAAGCAGGGGTGCAAGTGCAAGTGCGAACAAGTGACAACTGTTTTACTTCAGTCTCACTTTAAGCTAAAACCCTGGGACGTCTGAGGATGGGACCTGTGATGGTGTTGCTGTAACCGCAGTGATATTATTTCTGCAAAACCCCTCCTTGCAGAGCTGCAGCACAAGTCTGGCTGGGGAGGGGTGGGCCGGGGAGACTCTGGTGAAATGGAAGGGTAGGAGAAGGGAACAGCAAGAGGTCTGCAGCCTGAGGGACCACAGAGCATCCCCATACCAGCAGCAGGGTCTGCACTGTGGACTCAAGATGCCCAACATACCAGTGGTAGTCAGTAAATACAGATCAGGCATGGCTGCGTCTGGCAGGGCCAAGGCAGTGACAAATTTGGCTGCCAAATCCCTGTGCCACTGGGCAACATGCACACAGCTCCTGCCACCCCGCCAGGGTCTCTCTGCCCTCCGAGGGGCTGCCACCACACTGGAGCCAGAAACAGTAGTATCCCAGGAGGCAAGGTTCAACCACACCTACCAGCTCAGCTGATACCTGATGGTGCAAACATTTGTGCCCTCCCATTTCATCCAGAATCCTAGTTTTAAAGCTCACTTCCGTGTTGTGAAGGGGAGATTCATGGGTAGTATAAATGGCTGGACCTGTGAACTGGGTGCCAGAGCATCAGCACATGCCATCTCTGAACTCACGCTCTGGCAGCCCTCCCACCTGCTCTGCAGCATTGCAGCATTGGCTTTGAAAAATGAATCAAGTGCCTGTTTTGGCTCCTGCTGTGCATGTGTGGAAGAACAGCTCAGGTAGCGTTTGCCTTGCTGGGTTCTGTCAGCTAACTGAGCCCACCCCAGTGCAGTCCCACCATGGAGCTGCCCATCACAGGCAGGCCTGTGGCTGCCCATATGGGAGGGGGACAAGTGAAGTGGGGCAGCAGCACAAGCTCCCTGGGGTCAGGAGCGCCCCAGAGCAAGCTCATTACTTCCTGGGGAGCAGAGAGGAGCATTCCGTGCTCCAACCTGAGGAGTAAAGCCACCGCTGCTGTCCCAGGCTGCCAAGAGCAGGAACCTGCGAGATGCAGTCACGGAGGGCCACATGCACCGCAAACCAGCTTGTTAACACCAATGAGCCTAGAGAGCCAACCAAGAGCAGTGTCAGAGCAGAGCACCTTGATGGACATGCAGAGGAAACCTGGGGCTGAGACTGTGACCCCGTGGGCAAGGTCCCCAGCCAATGCCATCATCAACCCGCCTCTCCCCAGCTGCAGAGAAGCACTGCTGAGCAGTTTGCCAAGACTGAGATGTTTCCAGAGAAGAGCTGAGAAGACACCCTGTGTGTGTGCATGGGGTGGGGGGATTCCACGTCACTCACTGATGGCAATGTTGGCTTTGGCCTTCAGCAGCAGTTTGACACACTCAGGTTTGTTGTGAGAGCAGCAGTAGTGAAGTGGCGTGTTTCCTTCCGCTGTCTGCTTTGCCAGGCTCCTGCTGCAGCAGAGAGTGGATAACGTCAGCACCCCTGGGAAGAGCCGCTGGCCCCAGCCACAGCACATACCACCTGGTGCTGGCACAGGTGTCCTTCTTCCCACCTCGCCTGAAGAAGAGGTGGTCACCACCACCATCATACCTCAAGTCAGAAGAGAGGAGGGAACCCAAGGCCCTTCTGATCTAGGCATAGTTACCCCAAGCCCAGCCCAAAGCATGTTTGCTGGGGGGGGCCTGCCCTGGTGATTCTTCTCTTTTTTGGGTGTATTTTGGAGAAGATCATCAGTCTTGCACCTTTCACTAGCACAGCTTAGCCATGACAAGCTGACTGGGTATCATGAGCTTACCTGTTGTGGACAAGAAAATCAACAATATGCAAAGAGGTTCGATCAGACAACAGCACTGCCACGTGGAGAATGGTCTCCCCAGGTTCCTGTAACCAAGAAAAATACAGCAAGGATGAGACTGTCTGCCCGCACCACCACCACAGATAGGAGCACTGTCCTTTAGGGACTGTCCTTACACATTTAAAATCCCTGAGAGATGAACTGTCTCTTCAGAGTCATGACCACCAAGGCTGGTGAGAACCTAGTCAACATGCATAGAGTCATGCCTTATGGTTTCATGAAGAAGAATCAATCAATCATCCCCTTTTCACATTTAGAAACTGAGGCAATCGAAGGTGACTTTTCTCCCCAGGCCAGCAGCTGAACTTTGCCAAATTCACAATCTCACCAGAGCCCCTGGGTGTGCAACAGCTGTTCCCCACAGAGCTGCTTCTTGCTTGCCAGTTTGTCCCAAGACATTCCATATGGATGGTGCTTCTTGCTTACTGCAGCATTTTGCTCCTTTGCTTTTACTCTGGAGGACACCTGCCAGTGTCTTTGCTGTCACAGCAATGTGCCCACAGCTCCAAGGGTTAGAGTTGCACTCTCTTCTTGACCCTTACAGCAAGGACCCACACTGTGGTTTTGCAGGAAAAAATGCTGCCCTGATTTTTCAGCCTAGTGAGACTTAGATGTCCTGAGAAAATCTGCTCAGAAGTTTACAAGTAAATCTCAGTTACAAATTAGCCTTTGGAAAGCCTTAGGCATGTGGTTATGACTTCTGCTCCCCAAACACACACAGCACGAGGAGGGCTGTGGGCTCATAGCCAGAAAATCTCCCTCTGCCATGATGTTCCTCACCCTGCTCAAATCTGCCTGTTGCTCCTGGCTCACAGAAAGCACTGTTTTCATCAGAAAAGTCTATCCCCTCCTGGGCACAGGGACTCTTATGGACAGGCTGGAGAGGTGACAGCAAAGCTGTTTGTCATATGGGCCCACAGGACAGCTGGCCATACCTGCAGAGGTGCCAGCACAGGCTCGCTCAAATCCATGTTCTCTGCATACGCTTGGAGCAAAGAAAATACGTCTTTGTCCTTGATGGCTTCTGGGAGGCCAGAGCACTGAGCAGCAGGGCTCCTCTTGGCATATTTCTTCTCAACATACTTGGAAATGATAAAATGTTTCCGAAAGGCCCTGCCAGAGACCAGCCAAATGAGAGTTAGTGGCCACAGAGTGACCTAGTGAGCATCCCGGGGTCATCCCCCTCCTCTCCCACTGCCCCAGCCACCTTCCTTCTCTCTCCTTCAGACCCACCAGAAAGTTTAGCACCTTTCCTCTCTCGATCCCATTCCCCAAAATCCTCTACAGCAGCATACATAATAACTCTTACAAAGGACTGTGCTTTTCTTAAAGCTGCTTCTCCTGCGGTTATATAATTAAACAAGAACTTGACTTTCTTGCATTTAAAGTGCGAGTACTGCCATGGCTGGGGCGAGGACCCCTGCATCCACCATGGGAAGCCAGAACCAGCTCCCTGTCTTTCCTTCCAGCGGGGATCCCACCACCTCCATCCAGCACCCCAATGTCTTGTGCTGGGTGAGACGGGGAAGGGTCGGTGCTTCTCCCCCTCTCCCGGGCACTCATTGCTTTCCAGAACCCGCTCCATCGCCTCTGCTCCAGGATGAGGAGCCCTGACCCCTCCATCCTTCCAAGGTGGGAGGTGCTGAGGGGTGCACTGGGGATTTATATATGGCCCTGGAGATGTTTTCTGCTCTCTTCTCCCTTTCCTTCTCTTCCTCCCCAGCCCTGACCCGTCCTTTGCCTTTTGAAACCCTCTGCCCTCACAGTTCAGTGCTGGGCTCAGCTCCCTGACGGTAAAAATTAGGGGAAGGAGCAAAAATCTCAAGGACTAGGAAACACCACATGGCATGAATGGGCTGAGAGTATCCACGGGTCAGGAGCAGCTTCCAGACAAGCACTGGCCGATTAAGCTGGGTCTCTCCCCCTGGAGAGGTCAAACAGAAGTGGTGATCAGCCAGAGGATCTGGCATGGCCACAGGTGCTCCATGGGCAAAGGAGTGTTCCAAATAGAAGAGGCCATTGAGGACAAGCTGAATTATTCATTTCATGCAGTTTCAGTTTCCCCAGCATCCAAGCCGAAGGGTGGATCTGGCAACCTTGACTATGCTGTTCCAGTTGTATTTTCCTCCTCTCCTAGCTCTCTGCTGCTCTCTCCCTCCCAAGTGCAGTTCCTTATCTACCTATTCCCTGCAACGTAGGTCCGCATGGTCTAAACAGTGCCCTAGTCAGGACTTGCATGGCTGTAATGGAACCTGATCATGCCTACTCTGCTTTCCAGTCTCCTGAAAATTGGCCCCTGACAATAAGCTCCCCTGCTATGTTTCCCCCAAGAGCTCTGCTGCACCCCAGGTTTATGGCACTAAGCCCTGGAGAAGCCCCCAGCTATTGCTGGTACCAGCCACACCACCCCAGCTCTCCCCTGTCTTCTGCAGAGCCTAGAGGTTGGGGCACTCCAGGATGAAGGACAGGGGTTCCCACATCCTAAGTAGATCCTTGCTCAATGCCACACCAACCCTGGGCCCCAGCCACTGGACACAGTGAACTGCTCTGCACCGCACAGGTTCCTGTCCCCCATCCCACTCCACACTCCCGCCCTTTCCTTCCCTGCTCATGTGCAGCCAGGGCCACCCTGCTTGGCAGCTCCACTTATTTCTCTTTGTGCCTTTTCCTTTCCAGCACCAATTCCTCAATTCCTGTCCTGACCTCAAGGCCAATACTTGAGGTGTCCTGCTGGCTCTTCCTCACTCTTCTCTCCTTTATCAAAACTTTCCTG